>NC_079212.1:4291528-4339028 GCF_029633865.1 Lampris incognitus | reverse complement strand
GTGTAGTCACCGCCTCATGGCACACAGGCAGTACGCAGACAAAACAGGGATCCTAAAAAAAAATAAAAATAATCCAGTTTATTTTAACATGCTAACCAAGCCAAGCTGACAGCCCGGAGAGGAAAGACAAGGACATTTACTGCAGTACTACACTTTCAGCATAGCTCTTTTCAAGTACAAATAAGAAAGTGTACTTTTACTTTACTTTTTGCTGTGATTGCAAAGAGTAAACCCGAGGATAGCATACTTAAACCTCACTTAAACTTGTTGAATAGTTTTCTTTCGCAAATATTTTACCTTTGCAGAAGCTAGCAATGATAATTGTGGGCTGATACTTGTACTTAAAACGAATCTTACTAAATATTACAAGTAAAGTTTTAGTTCTGTAGAGTTGCTGTACTTTTCATTCTCAACTATGCTTTAAAAGATACCACTTAAGTATACTTAGCAGATCCCCTGATGCCAGGTGATCCACTTGTTACACATACAAGTAGGGTTTCTAGTTTTATATTACTACCAACCACCAGCTCCAGTACACAGCAGACACAGAGGAGGAGGCAGCATGGCTGAAGTCTAGAAGCTCGGCCTGTTGTCTACTGTTGGACTAACGGGTACGAGTTCAGAGGGAACTCTTGAAAACTGTTCCCAGTAAAGAGTCAGTGTGACGAGAGAAGGAACTTCCTCACACTTTGTGCAGTTAGAGCAGGAAGAGGAGTGGCAGTAAGATCAGTAAGGGCAGTAAGATCAGTAAGGGCAGTAAGATCAGTAAGGGCAGTAAGATCAGTAAGGGCAGTAAGAGGAGTAAGAGCAGTGGCAGTAAGAGGAGTAAGGGCAGTAAGATCAGTAAGGGCAGTAAGATCAGTAAGGGCAGTAAGATCAGCAAGGGCAGTAAGATCAGTAAGAGCAGTAAGAGCAGTGGCAGTAAGAGGAGTAAGGGCAGTAAGAGCAGTAAGGGCAGTAAGATCAGTAAGGGCAGTAAGAGCAGTAAGAGCAGTGGCAGTAAGAGGAGTAAGGGCAGTAAGAGCAGTAAGAGCAGTAAGGGCAGTAAGAGCAGTGGCAGTAAGAGGAGTAAGGGCAGTAAGAGGAGTAAGGGCAGTAAGAGCAGTAAGAGCAGTGGCAGTAAGAGCAGTAAGAGGAGTGGCAGTAAGGGCAGTGGCAGTAAGAGCAGGAAGAGCAGTGGCAGTAAGAGGAGTAAGGGCAGTAAGAGCAGTAAGAGCAGTGGCAGTAAGAGCAGTGGCAGGACCTTCCTTCACTTCACCCTTTTAATAACAGAACCAAACAAATGATATCAATGAAACAAATGATATCAACCAAACAAATGATATCAACCAAACAAATGATATCAATGAAACAAATGATATCAACCAAACAAATGATAACAAATGATATCAACCAAACAAATGATATCAACCAAACAAATGATAACAAATGATATCAACCAAACAAATGATATCAATGAAACAAATGATATCAATGAAACAAATGATATCAACCAAACAAATGATATCAACCAAACAAATGATATCAATGAAACAAATGATATCAATGAAACAAATGATATCAACCAAACAAATGATATCAATGAAACAAATGATATCAACCAAACAAATGATATCAATGAAACAAATGATATCAACCAAACAAATTATATCAATCAAACAAATGATATCAACCAGACAGAAGACAATCAAACAGAAGACATCAACCAGACAGAAGACATCAATCAAACAGAAGACATGAATCAAACAGAAGACATGTATCAAACAGAAGACATGTATCAAACAGAAGACATGTATCAAACAGAAGACATCTATCAAACAGAAGACATGTATCAAACAGAGGACATGTATCAAACAGAAGACATGTATCAAACAGAAGACATGTATCAAACAGAAGACATGTATCAAACAGAAGACATGTATCAAACAGAAGACATCTATCAAACAGAAGACATGTATCAAACAGAAGACATGTATCAAACAGAAGACATGTATCAAACAGAAGACATCTATCAAACAGAAGACATGTATCAAACAGAAGACATCTATCAAACAGAAGACATGTATCAAACAGAAGACATGTATCAAACAGAGGACATGTATCAAACAGAAGACATGTATCAAACAGAAGACATGTATCAAACAGAAGACATGTATCAAACAGAAGACATGTATCGGTCAGGAGAGCAGTTTTATTTAATTACCTACCTGTTCGCAGCACGTCGCGCACCAGCGTCGAGTGCGTGTGCACGCAGACCCCGCACTATTATTATTAATATTAGTATTATTAGTAGTAGTATTGTGAGTATTAGTAACTCAACAAGTCGGCGTGACGGACGGTGTGAACTTCGGCGTTGTCCGTCTGCACTTGTGAAGCCCTGTTGGGCAGAACCGCGCAGTTTTACGCTGCCTCCAAACGGTCCAAACCACGGACACAACAACCGACACCTGGGCACGGACGCCTTCCGCGAGGCTCCGCGAGGTGGCACAGCCGTCCGTCCGTCTGTCCGTCCGTCCGTCCGTCCGCGGGCACGTCTCGGCGTGTCAAGGCGCGCTCGCCTTCTGACGGAAGCCCGGGGCGGACACACTTCACCGGAACACACCGCCGCGCCTCAGCGAGGCAGCGGGCCACCGCCAGAGGGCGCTGTTTCGCCACATGTTGTGCCCCCTTTAACACGCGTCTATAGTAGTGTGTGTGTGGTGTGTGTGTATTTGTTGTTGATATGGTTAAGTAGTGTAGTGTGTGTGGTGTGTGTGTATTTGTTGTTGATATGGTTAAGTAGTGGAGTGTGTGTAGTGTGTGTATTTGTTGTTGATTTGGTTAAGTAGTGGAGTGTGTGGTGTGTGTGTATTTGTTGTTGATATGGTTAGTAGTGTAGTGTGTGTGGTGTGTGTGTATTTGTTGTTGATTCGGTTAAGTAGTGTGTGTGTGTGGTGTGCGTATCTGTTGTTGATATGGTTAAGTAGTGTAGTGTGTGTGGTGTGTGTGTATTTGTTGTTGATTCGGTTAAGTAGTGTGTGTGTGTGGTGTGCGTATCTGTTGTTGATTCGGTTAAGTAGTGTGTGTGTGTGGTGTGCGTATCTGTTGTTGATATGGTTAAGTAGTGTAGTGTGTGTAGTATGTGTGTATTTGTTGTTGATATGGTTAAATGGTGTAGTGTGTGTAGTGTGTGTGTATTTGTTGTTGACTTGGTTAAGTAGTGTAGTGTGTGTGGTGTGTGTGTATTTGTTGTTGATTCGGTTAAGTAGTGTAGTGTGTGTAGTGTGTGTGTATTTGTTGTTGATATGGTTAAGTAGTGTAGTGTGTGTGTATCTGTTGTTGATATGGTTAAGTAGTGTAGTGTGTGTGGTATGTGTGTGTGTATTTGTTGTTGATATGGTTAAGTGGTGTAGTGTGTGTAGTGTGTGTGTATCTGTTGTTGATATGGTGAAGTAGTGTAGTGTGTGTGTATCTGTTGTTGATATGGTGAAGTAGTGTAGTGTGTGTGTATCTGTTGTTGATATGGTTAAGTAGTGTAGTGTGTGTAGTGTGTGTGTATTTGTTGTTGATATGGTTAAGTAGTGTAGTGTGTGTAGTGTGTGTGTATTTGTTGTTGATATGGTTAAGTAGTGTAGTGTGTGTGGTATGTGTGTATTTGTTGTTGATATGGTTAAGTAGTGTAGTGTGTGTAGTGTGTGTGTATTTGTTGTTGATATGGTTAAGTAGTGTAGTGTGTGTGGTGTGTGTGTATTTGTTGTTGATATGGTTAAGTAGTGTAGTGTGTGTGGTATGTGTGTATTTGTTGTTGATATGGTTAAGTAGTGTAGTGTGTGTAGTATGTGTGTATTTGTTGTTGATATGGTTAAGTAGTGTAGTGTGTGTAGTGTGTGTGTATTTGTTGTTGATATGGTTAAGTAGTGTAGTGTGTGTGTATTTGTTGTTGATATGGTTAAGTAGTGTAGTGTGTGTGGTATGTGTGTATTTGTTGTTGATATGGTTAAGTAGTGTAGTGTGTGTGGTATGTGTGTATTTGTTGTTGATATGGTTAAGTAGTGTAGTGTGTGTGGTATGTGTGTATTTGTTGTTGATATGGTTAAGTAGTGTAGTGTGTGTGGTATGTGTGTATTTGTTGTTGATATGGTTAAACGGTGTAGTGTGTGTAGTATGTGTGTATTTGTTGTTGATATGGTTAAACGGTGTAGTGTGTGTAGTATGTGTGTATTTGTTGTTGATATGGTTAAACGGTGTAGTGTGTGTAGTATGTGTGTATTTGTTGTTGATATGGTTAAACGGTGTAGTGTGTGTAGTATGTGTGTATTTGTTGTTGATATGGTTAAACGGTGTAGTGTGTGTAGTATGTGTGTATTTGTTGTTGATATGGTTAAACGGTGTAGTGTGTGTAGTATGTGTGTATTTGTTGTTGATATGGTTAAGCAGTGTAGTGTGTGTGGTATGTGTGTATTTGTTGTTGATATGGTTAAGTAGTGTAGTGTGTGTAGTATGTGTGTATTTGTTGTTGATATGGTTAAGCAGTGTAGTGTGTGTGTAGTGTGTGTGTATTTGTTGTTGATATGGTTAAGTAGTGTAGTGTGTGTAGTATGTGTGTATTTGTTGTTGATTTGGTTAAGTAGTGTAGTGTGTGCGGTATGTGTGTATTTGTTGTTGTTGGATTGGGGGGGGGGGTCTGCAGGCTGGGAGCCCTGCCGAGGCCTACAGGCCACCTCACTGTGGTCCGTTGTGGGTCTCCCTGTGTTGTGGTTTGTGGTTGTGTGGCGTTTGACGGGTTGCGGGTTGTGTTCCGTCCCTGGTGTGTTGGGACGTGTGTGTGTTGTATTTCAGCGCTGCTCTACAGAAGGAAAGAGGACAGTGAGATGGACCCCTTGCATCTTAACCCCCCCCCCTCCCAGCCACCTTGTGTTACTGTGCAGTACTGCATCTTCCCTCCAGCACTCTGCCCCCTGCTCACAACGCCTCTCTCGAGTGTCCCCTGATCCTCGCCCGTTCGCTGTGCGGCGTCTTGTGCGTCCTCTGACGCTGAGCCATGTGAGACAAACTGAGACAAGCCCCTCGCATGTGGAAGCCCACCTGGCCGGTAGACCTGGTTCTGATTCTGAAAAACAAGCAGTGCCCGGGTGTTGATGAGGCGGTGGATTTAAATCAGCCAGCGTGAAGGACAAATATGGAGCTTGCCATGAATAAATACACAAGTAATAAAATGACGTCTTTTCGCCCACGGTAACGCCGCTGTTCAAATCCCACATAGCAAAACTGCTGTGGCCCGGACCCGGCCCACACACTGTGTGGGAGGATGGCACGTGGGCGGTCCGGTCCTGTTTGCCAGATCTGGGCCAGAACCAAGCCATAGCAATGCTGCATGTGCCACATGTTTGCCAGAGGTGGTCCATATGTGTTGTGTGATATTTGGGCCACATTCACCATTTACCACACGGGCCACTTCAGGGTCACATCCAGATTACATGTTGCCCAGAGCACCGCAGCTTTGCCAAAAAAGGCCCACATGTGATTTGGGCCATATTTGGGCCATATTATTTGGGCCATATTATTTGGGCCATATTTGGGCCATATTTGGGCCATATTATTTGGGCCATATTTGGGCCATATTTGGGCCATATTATTTGGGCCATATTATTTGGGCCATATTTGGGCCATATTTGGGCCATATTATTTGGGCCATATTTGGGCCATATTTGGGCCATATTATTTGGGCCATATTTGGGCCATATTTGGGCCATATTATTTGGGCCATATTTGGGCCATATTTGGGGCCATATTATTTGGGCCATATTATTTGGGCCATATTATTTGGGCCATATTTGGGCCATATTTGGGGCCATATTATTTGGGCCATATTTGGGCCATATTTGGGCCATATTTGGGGCCATATTATTTGGGCCATATTATTTGGGCCATATTTGGGCCATATTTGCTGTTATACATGTGGGCCACTTCAGGCTTACATCCATGTTGTCAGGGCCAGAAGAAGACCACCAGTGCCGCACCACTGCCTGAAGTGGCCCACATCCGGATGCTGTCTGGGAACTGTGTCAGTTTGAAGTCATATGAAAGGTTGTCAGTCAGAAGTTATTTGAGGGTTCATACCAGGAAGGGAGGAAGGAGACCGAGGCTACGGGTTTAAAAGTATTTGCGCGGGTTCATCATGTTAGAAGTGCCTGCAGTAAATCCATATTCACTGTCTGAGGAGAGCTTCTCTCTCGGTAACGGAGACTTTCCCAGCACGACACAGCACTGCTCTCTGCTGGCTATAACGTGGTATTGCACGACACAGCACTGCCCCCTGCTGGCTATAAGGCGGTATTGCGTGCGTGTGGAATTTAGTGTGCCATTTCCCACGATGGCAGGTAATCAATGCGACAGATGAATGAGTGAGCCTTCCATCACTAACACGTGGTGGACCCGGGCTAAGTGATATGTATCGCGTGCCTTGAGCTATCCATTAGACTGTAAACACGTCGGGTAATTAGGGGCTGCCACGTGGGGGCCACGTATTGCAGTTTATTACATTATCTGAAAGTCAACGATGCAAGCTATTCTGCAGGGGATCTTGTCTCTGATCAACCCATGACGTCACAGATGCTAACAGCAGGATCGAGTCAGTCCCAGGAGCACTTCTTCAGGTCCTTCGCTCAACTCTGTTGCACACACGGTTGCCGTCTCGGTGGTCAGCGCTGCACAGCAAGTCAGTCTTGCAGATGCTAATATGACGCCATTACAGAGAGTATCTCAGTGCGGGGCTGCTTAGCTGCACCGTGTGGTGCGGTGCAGTGCAGAGGGTGGTGTCAAGAACTACAGGTTGATAAAAGCATCGTTTACCACCACCACCACACGCCGGGGTTCACTTTGTGCGACAGAGCCTGTAAGGGCTGGATGCCTCCTCGTGCCTGGTGTCATCGTTTGGGGACGTCGCCTCTGCTGAGATGAGGGGTTAGAAGAGCCGATGCCCCAGCGTACTGCCCCGGTTTGCTGCTGCCCTAAGACACCCCAGCTCCTTTATGCATTATGAACACATTCTGCCCTGCAGGACAGCTGGAGCAACGTCACCCCTGTGTGTGTGTGTGGCGGGGGGGGGGGGGGTTAACTTAAGGATAAACCGGGACTGGCCCTGGGCCCAGACTGTAACAGCTCTTCACGATATAAAGCACAGCAGAGCGTCTGCCCTTCCAGACGCTGCCCCCCTAAATGTCACCGCGGCTTCTACGACCGACACCACAACGCCCGCCACCCGGTGCTGACGCAAGACCGCCCATAAATACAGACGCTACACATGCAGGTGCAAATTGGGGTTCTTTAAATAGCCATCCCCACCTGCCTCGCCAGTCTCTCGGCCAATGGGAGCCCCTCGTATATCTCGGCAGGCGCCCGGTGGACGTAGCCGCCTTGTTTATTGCACGGCTGAGACGAAGTGAAAGGTGCAAATACATCAGGTCACCGGAGCGAGGCCCTCCGAACGCCGGTGACCCGTGACAAGTTCCCCGCTCGTTTAAATGGGCTCAAAAGGTCAGACGGCCCCCGGGCCGAGGGCCTCTGGACAACCCAACGAGCACGCTGGACGTCTGCACGTATAATGAGCCGGTTTTACTGCGGACTCAATCCCGTCTGAAAGGGCACCCAAGTTTACGCAGCGCTCCGTCCCGTCCCTTCCGGGCGAGGGGATCCGGAGGGTCAGAGGTCAACGGAGGCCAATCATAAAGAGTTTGTCATCTGGCCGCCCCGTCGCTCCACCTGCTCCCCGCCGCAGCAGCAGACGTTGATGAGAGGGGCATCCGAAACACCTGGCTAGCTCCTGGTTTCCACGTTAGGGACCGTCAATCAAACCCGAGGGCCCGTAAAACACCACTCCGCCCTTGAGGTAGGGACCTGGTCTCTCTTTTATCGAGCCCATAATTCACCGCAGGACTGGGGGTGGATTTATGGATGTGCCACGCTGGACGGGGCCGACGGTTGGTGCCTGTGTGTTCTTGTGTATGTGCACGTCCGTGACTCTGTTTAGTCATGTGTGTGTGTGCATGGTGTGTGTGTGATGGGGGTGATGGGGGTGATGGGGGTGATGGGGGGGTGCCATCATGGGTATATAACTGTGGGGACAAGCGGGGCAAGTCGAAGGCTTCTCCCTCTCTAGAGACCACAGCAGGACTCACCTGAGGACCCTCCGGACCAGCTACAGCCACGACCAGCAGCACCAACAGGCCTGCAGAGATGAAGTGCAGCCGACTCCTGTCCCTGACCGTCCTGCTGGTGGCCCCCGGCAGACTCTGGGCCCACCCCATCGCAGACCCTGCCGAGATGCCCTACTCCGGCCCCGGTGAGTGGAACGTGCAGCTCCGACTCCGTTAGCCACCGGTGCTCTCGGGGTACGGGTCACCGGCGTCGCGTCTTGGTCTTTGGTCAGATTAGTGACAGGCCTAACTACACAAGTCAGGATGTGAAGACTGACTAAACTGCCCCGAGTCTTCTCCATGGCAACCATCGGTTACTGTAATCCAGCCACGTTTCAGCCGATTCCTAGCTAGAAATACGTGGGTGCCTGTAGCGAGTGAGACATCTGGTTTCTCCGGTGGTGCACCTTCATCCGTATGAAGGACTAGGAAACTGAACTTGTGGCACCTCCTCACCGGAGAACGTGTCTCTTCACGACTCCGCCCGACTGCTTGCAGCGCATATTCCTGTCAGCTACCGACGCGGCCGTCGACACGGACTTCGCCGGATGCCGGGACTACGCGCACAATCGCACACCGGTTGAATCTGAGTGTATACGGTGTTTAATTGTCTCCGTGCGTGTCTGTCTTGTCAGTGTCGGTGGAGGACCGAGGACTCGGCGCTCTGGAGGATTTGTCTCTCTCTGACCAAAACTACGCACCCCAGGATGGACCTGCCCTCAAATATACCTCCCTGGTGTCTGGGGAGCTCAACCGAGATGGTGAGAAAGTGCAAAACACACACACACACACACACACACACACACACACACACACACACACACACACACACAGAGTCAGCATAGCATTTGTCCACACAACTATGGCAGTCTATTCTGTAGGTGTATATACTTCATTCATGTACTGTCTGGGTCGCTCCCTCCGGGTGGGGGATGAGTTGTGGCCTCAAGTGAAGGAGTTCAAGTATCTCGGGGTCTTGCTCACGAGTGAGGGTGGGATGGAGCGGGAGATTGACAGGTGGATTGGTGCAGCTTCAGCAGTAATGTGGATGTTGTACCGGACCATTGTGGTGAAGAGGGAGCTGAGCCGGAAGGCAAAGCTCTTAATTTACCAGTCAGTCTTCCTTCCAACCCTCACCTATGGTCATGAGCTTTGGGTGGAGACTGAAAGGGTGAGGTGGCGGATACAAGCGGCTGAAATGAGTTTCCTCCGTAGGGTGTCTGGGCTCAGCCTTAGAGATAGGGTGAGGAGCTCGGACATCCGGAGGGAGCTCGGAGTAGAGCCGCTGCTCCTTCACGTCAAAAGGAGCCAGTTGAGGTGGTTCATCTGATCAGGACGCCTCCTGGTCTCCTTCCTTTGGAGGTTTACCGGGCACGGCCAACTGGGAGGAGACCCCGGGGTAGACCCAGAACTCACTGGAGGGACTACATGTCTAGTCTGGCCTGGGAACGCCTCGGGATCCCCCAAGAGGAGCTGGAGGGTGTTGCTGGGGAGAGGGACGCCTGGAGGGCCCTACTTAGCTTGCTGCCACCACGACCCGACCCCGGAGAAGCGGCTGATGATGAATGAATGAATGAATGAATGAATGAATGAATGAATCACGTACTGTCTGCTCTGCAGTCATTAAGAGGTGCGGACAAACGCGCAGAAAATGCATCAGTTGAAAATAACAGTGGCGTCTCCTAATCAAGACATCGTTTTGCATTTCTCAGCTTTCAGGACGACCGGTCTGCTCCCTCGGGGGATGAAGAGAGAGGTGAGTCCTCCCGTCCAGCTCGTCCAACAGTAAAGACCCGCCAACTCTGCACGGAGGTGGAGCGTCTTACTCCCTGTGTCTGTGTCGCTGCAGGTTCTACTGGAGAAACAAAGCTCCCTCAGCCCCTTCAGCCACTTCCTGGGCATCAGGAAGCAGTTCCAGAAGAGGGGCGTGAACACCGAGTGCTTCTGGAAGTACTGCGTGTAAATACTGCAGCACCGAGGCGCCGGCGTGTGAGGCTGCTGCACACTAGACGGCGCTCGCACTAAAAAAGAAATCCCTGTTCTGCAGTCACACACGCACACATGCACACACCATGCATGCATGCACGCACACATGCACACAACATGCATGCACGCACACATGCACACATGCATGCACGCACACATGCATGTGGGTATGCACACATAGGAACATGAACACACATCTGCATGAACACACACAGTAGACAGACACACACACGCGCACACTGAAGCACCATCAGTAAAGGGCCCATACAAAGAACAGTGCTGTGGGTGTTTCTGGAAAAACTGTAGTTGGAGGATTCAAGATGATTTATTAAATTCCTTTTCTGTTGCCTTGGAGTCTGTGTGTACATACGTGTTATTTAAAGTGTTCACAGTTGTCCGTCCAAATGTAACTTTAACACCAAGTCAGTATATATATATGTGTGTGTGTGTGTGGGGGGGGGGCTGCAAGTAAACCTGCTGTTTGGACACATCTGGCTGGACTGTGGCCCCCAAGGGTCCCTCGGGCCCTCTCGTGGCTATTCTGACAACACAACCCCCCCCCCCTTTCACCGCCTTTATCAAGTCACGAGGACACGAAAGAAGCCGCCAAACCTGGTTCCGGAGTTTTCTTCATTTTTTTCTTTTTTTATTATTTTACAGCAGAAAGAATATAAAGCATTCAGAAAACATCTTCCATATTTTAAGGGCATTTCAAAATGTTTTGCATGGCTTCAGCAGCTGAAATCTCTTTTTTTTTTTTTAACATATCCATCGAGTCAGTGACGCTTGTACATGCACAATTACAAAAATAAAACTTACAAACCTGGAGGCGGGGGGGGGGGGAGGAGGAGGAGGAGGAGGAGGAAGAGGACAAAACACATTAGGAGAACCGAGAGGAGATGAAACCATCGGGAGGAGGAAAGAAATACAGGGTCACATAACAGGGGGAAGACAGAGAGAAAGACAGCTATAGAGGAGAGGAAAAGAGATCTAACACTAGTTCACATGCAAAGTGTCGAGGACCCGCAACTTCGTCACAAAGCAGGGCCGTTTTATTTTTTATTTTTTATTCTTCTTCTTCTTCTTCTTCTTCTTCTCGGTTTTGGAATTGATGAAAACGTGCAGTTCGGTAAAGGGTGCCATATAATTGCTGTCCATAAACTACTGAATGCTCGTCTTGCAATACTGGCATTTGCATAAGAGTAAGTCGACTACATGTGTCCAATCGTTGATAAACTTCACTAGGTCTATAGGTCTCCACAAAATAATTCTTATTGCTCTGTGTCCACAAGTGGGAAAGGATGTGGTGAGATAGTTTCTGTTCTCGTGTCCTGACGCGCCTACCTTTCTCTGGTCTCTGGGTGCTCGGGACAAAAGAAGAGGAGGAAAGGCAGATTCTCAGGTCAGCTCACAGAACGCCATGGAATAACAACAACCAAGCAATACGAGCGAGGAGTGCCCATCAGCCGACCGGAAATCCCATCAGCCGACCGGATATCCCATCAGCCGACCGGATATCCCATCAGCCGACCGGACATCCCATCAGCCGACCGGATATCCCATCAGCCGACCGGAAATCCCATCAGCCGACCGGACAGCTAATCAGCCAACCGGATATCCCATCAGCCGACCGGATATCCCATCAGCCAACCGGACATCCCATCAGCCGAACGGATAGCCCATCAGCCGACCGGACATCCCATCAACCAACCGGATAGCCCATCAGCCGACCGGATATCCCATCAGCCAACCAGACATCCAATCAGCCGAACGGATAGCCCATCAGCCGACCGGATATCCCATCAGCCAACCGGATAGCCCATCAGCCGACCGGATAGCCCATCAGCCAACCGGATATCCCATCAGCCGACCAGACCGGACATCCCATCAGCCAACCGGACATCCCATCAACCAACCGGATATCCCATCAGCCGACCAGACCGGATATCCCATCAGCCAACCTGTCATCCCATTCAAAAATGGCAGTAAAAACAAGAGTGGCAGGTGAGCTCTTCATACAGCCCCGCTCCTCCACGTTGCACCCTCACGCCTGGGTCATTAAAGCAAAACACATGTGGCCATAACGAAACCATAAAGTCGACAGGGTTTGATGAAAGAATGCCGAATCCCACTTCTAGCATCTACACGCGCTCCGGCAACACTCGCTCAGCTCTCAAACCGGCGCCACCTCCGCGCTCCTGAAGGACTTCCGCTTCCGGCGCCACGGTAACTGACGCGTGTCTCCCGCCGCCCGTCTTTCCCAGAAAGCACTGCGTGCAAGGCTTCGCTTCTTACCCACCTTCACTTCCTTCCGCCGTGAATAAGGTGTACTGCTCTGTTTCCTCCTCCCCGTTTTGGCACCCTGAGTAAAATACGGACGGGAGGTGAACTGGTCCTCCGGCCACGAAGAAGAAACACACACGCGCACGCGCACGCGCTCCTCCTCCGCCGCTCGTCGTGCAGGTGAAACCGACACCTCCACGTTGTCTACACGTGTGTGTGTGTGTGTGTGTGGCGTTGTGTTCCTGTTATCATGTGTGTCGCCTACTCAATACTTACTATATATAGATATATATCTGCATAAATATATATCTATATAAATATATCGATATATCCAATATATCGATATACACACACGATATATCGATATATATATATATATACTGTCACAAATGTCTCCAACTTTTTCCGTGTGTTTGAAACTGGGAGCACACTTATCAAATCCAAATAAATAACTAAATAAATAAATAAATAAATAATAAATAAAAACTAGTCTAAAAAAGTTGAAGCTTGCTCTAAAAACAGCCTTGTCCTCATGCTTGGCCATGGAAACGTCAATCAGTACTGCTTCAGTGATCACCGGCTCCGCCTGTCTGGAGTTCTGCGGCACGTCAAACCCAGTCGTCTACCGTTGAACAGAACGGAAAGTCTTTTGAACAGCTCTATCCGACTAGCGATTCTAGGAAAATAAGCATGCTTCGGGTGCACTTCTGTCACCCAGTTAACTAGTTTACCCATGCAAGCGTAATAAAACCGTCTCCTTTTGCCACGGCACCCCATCGGCTATGCATCCTCGCCACACCCCGGAGGCCCCGGAGGCTCCGGAGGCCCCGGAGGCAAGGCAACAGACCCCAGTAGTGGCATTTCTATGTGTTTGTGGTTCTTAACAAGCAGTTTCGGTAGAAAAGAGAGAGAGCGAGAGAGAGAGAGAGAGAGAGAGAGAGAGAGGAAGAAAGCAGGAAAAAACAAACCAAAAAAAAGAAGCTTAGCATGTTCTGACGAGCCCAGATGCGGCGGTGACACGGGTTCGAACAGGGAACACCGTGTTCTGGCTGTGGTGGGGGTAAAGGTGATGGGGGTCATGTATTCATATTTACTGGACATGACACTGTCCTGGGGGGGGGGGTGGGGGGGTGTCATAGTGTTTTTTTTTCCCCCAAACGTTTTCAACTTTAGGTACACCGTGCGTCTCCTGACGACGGGTTTGTGCGACTGGGTTATGAGTAGGCACTTTCTACATAAACACCAGGGGAAGGAAAGTGTACATATCAAGTCTATGGAAAACCAAAAAGCAGTCATTCAGTCAATACAATAAATCTCCAAACCCCTCATCATCTGGGGGCTGGGTGGGGGGTGGATATGACAGCAATTCAGTAAAACAAAACAGCAAATACGTTTGTTCAGCTGCACTCGCACCTTGGCTGAATAATCAGTAGTGTTAACTGGGCAGGTAAAGACCCTTTCTGGTTGCTCTCGCAGGAATACAATAAAGGAGATCTCAGCAGTCATCAGGCACCTGTAGGCCGGCGGCGGCTTCCACGCCTGCTCTCTATTCCCTGCCCGTTCCCCTCTCATCTGCACTGTGAGCATCCAGCGGGCCACACACACACACACACACCATTGTCCTCCACGGTTTGTTATAATGGCGGCGATGCACCATCCCACAAGCAGGTCAGCACGCCGGCTTTGGCTCGCGGACGCTTCGCCGAGAGGAGAGACGAGCCGTGGCGTTGCCCCTCTGGACCGGATCGTTTTAGCACCTTAGATGGTTTGAACAGTTCATTTTGTGAACATCTTTTCAGCTGTCAGACAAAGGACCTCAGTTAGGTTTGCTACAGGTGTCATTCAGTCTATAGGTGAAACTATAGGTCGTGTTGTCTTTTCTTTACATGGACTGAGAGACCTGGCAGCCTTGATCAAGGAGCATCTATCAGCACAGGCTGTCCTCGGGACGAAAGGCTAGCCGATTACAATTGAGACCGCCGTCGAGTTGTTAGATCCAATGTTTACTGCAAACATCCTGCACGTTTAAATATGCAAATTAGCTATTTGCACCCCCACCCCCCCCCACTTAATGACAGAGGGTGATGCCGTGTGCAGGTTTATGGGGTCACCGTGGGCAAGGCTGCCATTTACAATCGTTGAGACCATACAGACCGCCTCAGCGGCAACACACATTCCATGTGCAGTCAACAGGGAACAACCAAGTGCAAACTCATTTCTGTTTTCCTCTTTCTGCTCGGCTATCTAATGCACCCGGTGGCGGTAAAATGTCTGGGGGATCCGCATGGCAATGGGGGAGACATGAGAGATTCGGGCACACCGTGTTTGAACATGACTCCCTCTGCAACACGTGCACCTGTTTGGCTTGCATGTTCCTCGGCCGGCTGTGACCTAGCGGCCTCCAATGGTGGTGTGTGTTTCCTTGTATGATTATCTGTTCTGCAAAAAATTAACTTAATTCTCTTGTTAAGCAATATAGCATTCACATTACTTGGCACCATTGGCAGAAAATTCTTGGTAGCCCAAAAAACAAACAAACAAAGAAACAAAAAACTATAAAATAAAAAACTGTAAACATAACCATACTTCTTTTAAGATAATTTTGCAGATTTCTCCTAACACTAAATACAGTATTTTTTTTAAAATTTTTTCATATTGCAATAAGGTCATGCTTTAGCAAAATGTTCCTCTCCAGAACAATCAAAATAAAATAAAATACTCTTATAGTGAAATAGTTTTAATCATTTTACAGAGCATAGCCACTACTGTTGTTGTTGTTGTTGTTGTTGTTGTTTTCTTTTTGACTCTGTTCATGGTTTTCATGCACATAGCTCGTTTTTATCCCAGGTATTTACACTATATACAAACAGTACAACCATACTTCTTAGGCATTCAAACAAAACTATACAAATATTCTGTTTTTGTCTCGTACCTGTTTTTGACCCCTTTTTAATGAATAAAATAATATATTTCTAAAATACAATCCCCTTTGGGTAAATGTTTTTTTTTTTACCTCCTTCGTACCATCGGCCTTCCTTATATACAGAAACCACTCAATTGTCAAAAATATGGATTTGTCAAACCCCTATTTTGGGACTAGCTTAGGGACCCCTCAAAGAATCTCTAAGACGTCAAGGCAATGTATGTGATCTTCCCCTCAAGAGCCCTCACAGGCTCCGAAGTTCATTTAAAAAGAACAGCAATAACCTTTCATGACCATAATAACCGTTACGATGCAAAAAGAAAAAACAATGAGGCAAGTTCTTTTTTTTTCTTGCTAGGTTTCTGGGGGAGCAATGAAGCAAAATGAAAAGAGGGAGAGAAGAGTGACCAGATGGCTTCGACACAGAGAGAGAGAGAGAGAGAGAGAGAGAGAGACTGGTGGGGGAGGAGGGAGGTGGGCACGCGGACTACTCATCTGAAAAGAAATAACAAAAAAAGAAATCAGACCGGCAAAGAGACTAAACCACAAGCACACAGGCGGAGACTTTTGCTGAGAGTCATGCAGTTTTTCTTCTTTTTCCTCGTTAGGCTCCCACAGCCTCGAGTTGTGAGGATAAAGGTCCGCTGTACATCACACAATGGAACAAATTCAAGTAATAAAGTAAGTTTATGAACCGTAAAAGAAATAACCTTTCCCTTATTTAAAGCAACTGATAAAATAAAATAGCCCTCACCTGCTTCAGCTTGTTTGTTTAATCCCGCCCCCTCCCCCCAGCCTACATTCAATAGATAGCTCCGCCCATTTTTGGACAGATCCGCCCATTTTTGGACAGACCGGCTGGGTGGAGCCCAGTGGGATGGCGAGAGCCGCTTAGCTAAATTGAACGCACTCATCTGGAAGCGGTGGACGGTGTGCAAAAATGGATCAGCGGGTGACCGACGGTATTTGGTAAAATTCCCCTCTTGAAATGAATTCTGAGTAGTCATGTAAAAAGTCATGAAGTACAAGTAGAGCCCAGAGTGTTTCCTGCACGTGGTCTCCCTATCCTACGGCATCTTCTGGTGTCAAGGATGGACAGGGCTGTTTTTCCCTCCGCCTGGACGGATCTCCTTCTCAAGACGTGTCCCGGATTCTCTTCCCTCACTGTCCGAAACCTCTTCGTACTCCGAAAAAAGACAAAGGAATCCATGAAAAAGTGCAAAAAATATCAAGAAGCAAATGTTCTGCACCCCCCCCCCCAAAAAAAAGACTCACACCCACCCTTTAGTTTATAATCCCATAGGGGTTGCTGCTCTCCAACTGAAATCAAGTCAGTGGGAAGAAAAGGGAGGAAATGCTGTTGTACATGTAATCGTAGTAGAACGCCACGGTCGTAGTTACGATCGCAGCGTTTGCATTGATGTTTTTCTTTGAGATTAATTTTCTTGTAAAATGTCTCGGGTACAAACGGAAAAAAGAAAAGAGGAGTCAGGAGAGTGATGTCACATTGCGAGGGGGCTCTTCTGAGGGGTCTCATGTTCCCTGGCCCTTTTCAATTCTTTCACTCTGAAACACAAGAGAGACAGGCGGCCGTGACTACAAACATCCACACATCACACCGTCATTTCCTCTCTCTACTGACACGTTCATGTGCTCGGCTAATGCATCACACCATTCAGTCAGTCAGTCAGCCCGGGTTTACCAGGAAACAGCCGGCCTGGAAAAGAAAATGTGGTTTAAAATTTTTTTTGACATGAATATGGATGAAGAGAAAAGGGGTTAAATCCACTGAGTGTTCTCTGCTTTTACAAATATGAAAGAAAGGAAATGCCGCTACAGTTATTGCAAAGTTCAAGACAACAGTTTATGGCAAAGAACAACGTTAATTTCCAAATAACAGCACAATAACAACTACATACCACAATTACCAGGTTAATAATACCTAATAATACCTGAATACCTTTTCAGGGTAATGATAAAAACATGAATGGTCCCACCAAAAATGTAAGAGTCCACCTACAAACCCACTTTCCTGAAGCTAAACCAAGAAAAAAAGAAAGTAAAACATGCCCGCTCGCTTCATTACTTGTTTGGCTGACACACTGCTCAAGGCTCGGGAGAGATTCCCGGTTTGTGGATCGGATAAACCCGTATTTCGACGTTTTCAAATGCACAATACAGCCAGTGTTTTTCTGGCAGCTTACAAAGGAATAACGAGGAAACCGGGCCTCGTTTGGCACCGTGGCCGAGAGATGCATCCAAACGGTGTCTTAGCCAAAAAGCAGTCCATCTGCCAAAGAAACAGCACTTCATCTGCTAACTGATCGAAGCACATCAACCACCGTTGCTGTGTGTAATGGATGATAGGCACTACTCTGGTAAATAAGGAGGTAAATAACGATACACGGATGTATAGGAGGAGAGAGGTGGAGTGAGTTGGTGTAGGTTTTTGATGCAAACTGGTGTGTCTAAGTGTGCATGTGTGTGCTGTTTCCTTTCATGCTGAGCTGCTGTGCTCTCTGCAGGTGGGAATCCATCCCGGCTCTGTGCTGCAGTCCCAGCGGGAGAAGGAGGTAGACTGAGTTGTTTTCTTTCTACCGCTGACCTATATATGACTCTAAACTATATCACAGTCTACCGGAGGAGGCTACCACAACCTTTCCATCTAGTGCGGCGGTACAGAAACCAGTTTTAATTTGGTATTCACCGCCAACTCAAAGGCAAGGTGTTGTGTCAGGAATAGGTGTGATGGTATTTCAAGAAGAGGTTCTGCAGACTTCCTGGATGCTCCCGGGGTTTCTCGTTACAACTGTTTATAGAAAATGTTAGCGGATGCCGGGTCAGTTTAACAAGTGATCACATTATTTTGGTGTGGAAGACCTCAAGTACAGAGAGTTTCATGTCCCCCTCCCAGGCTGTTAAGTGGCTAAAAAACAGGACAGACAGCCAGTCAGACAGACGCACAGCTGCTTGAGAATATAGCCGGCCCATAGCATGCCTAAAGATAGAGGAGCAAGGCCCGAGTTTCACCACTCGTCATGCAACAGAAGAAAACATGGTCGAACGGCAAAACCCTCTGCTCCTTTAAAAGTTTGCATCTTCATAACCACATGAAACAAAACACAAAAAACAAACTGTTGGAAATAATCATCTCTAAGGAGAGACAGAGAGAGAGAGAGAGAGAGAGAGAGAGAGAGAGAGAGAGAGAGAGAGAGAGAGAGAGAGAGAGAGAGAGAGAAGTGCCTGTTAAGTATTTGCAGTGCTGTTGTCATTCATAAGCAGTGGTTAGTTGGAGAGTAAAATAGGTTCTGCTCTAAATTTGAGCTTCTCAGTCCACCTGTGGCTCCAGTTGGCAGCCTTCATGCAAGCAGGCATCAAGCAACAGTGATGGAGAGGACAAGGGAGAGATAGATAGATAACGAGGTAGATGGACAGATGGAGAGAGGGGGGGGGGGGGAGAAAGAGACAGAGAGGACAGATGAGAGAAAGTGATTGCAAAAAAACTGAAATAAACGGAGGGGGGAGGGGATGCAAAGAAAGTGGGGTAAGGAGATACCTATAAAAGAGGAAAAAGAGGGAGCGAGGTAGAGACATAGAGTAGACGAGAGAGAGAGAGAGACAGCGCAAGAAGGGGGAGAGAACGGGGGGGGGGGAGAGGGGAGAGAGAGAGAGAGAGAGAGAGAGAGAGAGAGAGAGAGAGAGAGAGAGAGAGAGGCATGAACTGAGTTGCTGAGGCTGCACTCACCCGCTTGAACAGTCTATGGTCCATCAAGGGGCTTGGCGTAAACAGCAAAACAATACCAGACAGCTATTAGCACACAGTAGGCACTGTGAAGGGGTTGGGGTTGGGGTGGGGAGCAAGGATGTGGGGGGCCAAATACAGTGGGGAGGGAGGGAAGGGGGAGGAGGAGGGGGAGTTGGAGACATGTCTAACCCACCCAACCTGTCTTTCCCACAAAAGTAAATAACGCAGAATGAAAGAATACAGTGAAGATCTGTTATTCTCTAAAAGGAAAGAGTGGGGCACTTGATTATTTTCGTCCGGTGTTGTGTGTCGGCTGCATGACATCAGCCCCTCTCAGACCGCTTCATAACTTTACAAACGAGTCTATGTTCTATGACTTTGTTTAGCCTATTTAGTGTGTGTCTGTGTGAGAGTGTGTGCATGGGTGAATGCATGCATGCATGATCTCTCATGCACAATCGTGTGTGTGTGTGTGTGTGTGTGTCTGTATATATATATATATATATATATATATATATATATATACGTGTGTGTGCGTGCGTGTTTGGCATGTATGTGTGTGTGTGTGTGTGTGTGTGCGCATCTGAAAAAACATATGAGTCGAGGTCGGGGGCCTACCTGTGGCGGCAGCGACGCAGGAATCTCATGATCTTCCTGGCAGCCTGATCCTGCCTCTTGGTGAGCAGACTACCTCTGCATCAGACAAGAGGGAAACAACACTTACAGGACAGTCCAGCATACACAAAAAGACTTCAAGGTTTGACTGCGGTGCGACACTGAGGTCTGGTTGTGTGTTTGTGTCGAGAACCGGCTGAACTCTGTATGAGTGAATTATGAATGTATTCTTAACGGGCATGTTAATACGGAGCTGCCATGCCGTACTGTAAAGAAACACCACCAACCCGGTCGCATGGCAGAGAAGTGTCTTGAATCTTGAATAAATACCATATTGTAATGACCATGGATGACTAGACTCGCTAGCTCTTGGCTAACGGGTCGGACCACTTAGTTGACGGGTTAGCGCAGTCGCCCGTGTTGCAGGCAACCCGGGTTCGCGTCCCGGCTGCCCCCTGAATTTGCTACATTGGTGTCAGAAGTGGGATGGCGAGACCGCGAGGCGATGGGAAGCGCGTGTGCCCAGAGGCGTGAGGGAGGGGGGGTAGTGTAATAATTTTTTCAATGTAGCGAAATCAGGGGGCAGCCGGGAATCTGCCGCGGCCGGGACGCGAACCCGGGTCGCCCGCACTACGGGCAACTGTGCTAACCAGTCAACTAAAGGGTCCGACCCATTAGCCAAGGGCTAGCGAGTCTATTCACCGCTGGTCGTCACACTATCATTCATAGGGCACATTTGAAAGTGGCACAACTCAGAGTTCAAAAACTGCTTTTCCATGTATTTTATTTTTTTGTGCTCATGCTTCTCTAAAAGAATCAGATCTATGTCGTGTTTGTGGAAAAAGTCAGAACAGGGTCAGATTTGGGGTCTAACCGGAACATTCCTTTCCATTCCCAAACAGCATTTTTATTTTGGGGAAAAAATAAATCGTTACTTTAAAGGTTCAATCCTTAATTCCAATGCAAACAAAAGGGTCGCCCTGCTACCAAAACAAAACAGGACTGGAACCTTCTAGAGCTTCCAAACTGATTGACAGGTGTCTCAATACAACTAAGTCTAAACAGCAACTAAATCTGAGTCTCAGATGTTTTCTGATGCTGTGAAAGGTTTGTTTACATCAGTAATGTTTGTAAAGACTGGTGTAAGGGCGTCCAGGTAGTGCAGCAGTCTATTCCGTTGCCTACCAACACGGGGATCGCCGGTTCGAATCCCCATGTTACCTCTGGCTTGGTCGGGTGTCCCTACAGACACAATTAGCCTCGTCTGCGGGTGGGAAGCCGGATGTGGGTATGTGTCCTGGTCGCTGCACTAGCGCCTCCCCTGGTCACTCGGGGCGCCTGTTCGGGGGAACTGGGGGGAATAGCGTGATCCTCCCACGCGCTACATCCCCCTGGTGAAACTCCTCACTGTCAGGTGAAAAGAAGCGGCTGGTGACTCCACATGTATGGGAGGAGGCATGTGGTAGTCTGCAGCCCTCCCCAGATTGGCAGAGGGGGCGGAGCCAAAACCGGGACGGCTCGGAAGAGTGGGGTAATTGGCCAAGTACAATTGGGGGGGAAAAAAAGGGAGAAAAATCCCCCACCCCCAAAAAAAGATCCTGTATTTTCAGTTACGATCAGTTGAGAAAGTTACAAAATGCTTATTTTCAATTAAGAACTCAAACTCTTTGATTATGTGTGTGAATATACCCCAGTTTTACATGGTCAGATAAATCACACATCGGGCCTTTGAGATGATAATTTCTCATCTCTTCAGTTAAATCTGGAAAACCCAACCGGTGAAAGTGGGATCAGTTTATCAGCTAAGGAATTAAGTTATCTATCGTAATATCCAATAGATAACTTAATTCCTTAGGTGGAATTAAGAGAGTAGGGTGCAGGTTGAGGAGAGCCTGGAGAGGTGGAGGTATGCACTGGAGAGAAGAGGAATGAAAGTCAGTAGGAGCAAGACGGAATACCTATGCGTGAATGAGAGGGAGGACAGTGGAATGGTCAGGATGCAAGGAGTGGAGATGACGAAGGCATTTGAGTTTAAATACTTGGGGTCAACTGTCCAAAGTAACGAGGAGTGCAGAAGAGAGTGAAGGCAGGGTGGAGTGGGTGGAGAAGAGTGTCAGGAGTGATGTGTGACAGAAGGGTACCAGCAAGAGTTAAAGGAAAGGTTTACAAGATGGTAGTGAGACCAGCTATGTTATATGGTCTGGAGACAGTGGCACTGATGAAAAGACAGGAGGTGGAGCTGGAGGTGGCAGAGATGAAGATGATAAGATTTTCACTGGGAGTAACGAAGAAGGACAGGATTAGGAACGAGTATATTAGAGGGACCGCTCAGGTTGGACAGTTTGGAGACAAAGCAAGAGAGATAAGATTGAGATGGTTTGGACATGTGTGGAGGAGAGATGCTGGGTATACTGGGAGAAGGATGCTGAATATGGAGCTGCCAGGGAAGAGGAGAAGAGGAAGGCCAAAGAGAAGGTTTATGGATGTGGTGAGGGAGGACATGCAGGTGGCTGGTGTGACAGAGGAAGATGCAGAAGACAGGAAGACATGGAAACGGATTATCCACTGTGGCGCCCCCTAAAGAGGGCAGCCGAAAGTAGTAGTACACCGTAATATCCACCATCTTTTACCTCCTGCTTCGTGTGATCGCTCTTTTAATCAACAGTGTCTGTCATTGTCAACAGAACAAAAATCCTCACATCCAGGTCTTTTTTTGGGGGGGGGGGGTATTTCCCCCCTTTTTCTCCCCAACTGTACTTGGCCAATTACCCCACTCTTCCAAGCCGTCCCGGTCTCTGTTCCACCCCCTCTGCCGATCCAGGGAGGGCTGCAGACTACCACATGTCTCCTCCAATACATGTGGAGTCACCAGCCGCTTCTTTTCACCTGACAGTGAGGAGTTTCACCAGGAGGACATAGCGCGTGGGGGGATCACACTATTCCCCCCAGTTCCCCCTCCACCCTGAACAGGTGACCCGACCGACCAGAGGAGGCACTAGTGCAGCGACAAGGACACATACCCACATCCGGCTTCCGACCCGCAGACACGGCCAATTGTCTGCAGGGACGCCCAACTGAGCCAGAGGTAACACGGGGATTCGAACCACTGATCCCCATGTTGGTAGGCAATGGAATAGACTGCTACACTACCCGGACACCCCTACATCCGGTTCACTTTAATTGGGCTATGCTAGCTATTTCCAGTATTGTTTGCCTTGTGTTCGTGTGTACTAGATAAAGCGTCTACCTCAGTTTGTGTTGCACCAGAGCGGCAGAGGCCCCGCGGCGATGGGGCTTCAGCCGGCCGAACTCCTTGTAGCTGCGGTAATACTGCTGGATGAGCACGGCGGCCCGACGGCTCTGCTGGAACTTCTTCTGTTCATGGTAGCTGCGGAACTTACTCTGGATAAGGATGGCGGCCTGCGTCATCTTCTTATAAAGTGCATACTGCAGAGGAGAGTGAAAGAAACAACGCGTCATGCTACACTGTGCATGGTACCTTAATGGGGGGTCTTTGTTTTTAGAAGACCCCGTGACAAAAAAGTTATGTTGCTGACTGAGTTGCTTTGAGTGCAACCTAAGACACTGAAAAAGGCGTTACCTTCAAGGCTATCCATGTTAGCTTGTGAACAGAAAAAGTGAAAGTTGTAAATGATAAAACTGGCAAAAGGTCAATCTGGGCTTAAAAGACAAAGAACAAACTCTGAGTAGGTTTTATGAAAGAGTATTTTTTGGTCTGTCTCAAAAAGGAACATAATGTAGACTATGGGGATGTCCCGATCGAGGTTTCTTTTGCACTTGATCTGATCTGAGTCAATTAATATTGAGTATCTGCCAATACCGATTCCCGATCCGATATTTATATTCCACTACATAATAAAGCTGCAAAGTTCACACTGTGAACACGTTAAAGTTGGTAAAAAGAAAACCATCCATCCATCCACCATCCAAACCGCTTATCCTGCTCTCAGGATGCTGGAGCCTATCCCAGCAGTCATTGGGCAGCAGGCGGGGAGACACCCTGGACAGGCAGCCAGGCCATCACAGGGCCATCACACAAATTTATTCACACCTAGGGACAATTTAGTACGGCCGAGTCACCTGACCTACATGTCTTTGGACTGTGGGAGGAAACCAGAGCACCCAGAGGAAACCCACACAGACACGGGCAGAACATGCAAACTCCACACAGAGGACGACCCAAGACGACCCCCAAGGTTGGACTACCCCGGGGCTCGAACCCAGGACCTTGTTGCTGTGAGGCAACCGCGCTAACCACTGCGCTGGCATGCCGCCCCATAAAGTAAACAAACTGTGGAAATAATATTCAATAAAACAGCACTTACAAACATCAAACTACTGACTAAAAAGAAGGGACACTCCAAAAGAGCAACATATAACCTCACTGTATTTCTTCAGCTGAGGTCTTAAGTGCCTTATCATAGAAGTTGTGTTAAAAGCACTGCAGCTCAGTTACTACCGCCTCGCCAAACACCGGCACTGCTGACGCTGTAAGCTGCTGTTGGGCTGCTTCCATTTTCCAACTTAAAGAAGCTTCACGTTTCAGATGTTTTAAAAACACGTGCCTCGCTACTGTAAGTTGTGGCTAATGTATATCTACGACACCTACGATGGCTGGCGTAGATGGAGCACGAGGGGTTAAGATAAACACAGGATCGGGATTTGATCAAGTTCAACATATAGTCAATACCAATCAATTAAGATGAGCTTTGATGGTCTCTGATATCAGGACATCCCTAGACTGATACACAAGACTACTGTATAAACTCAAGTTTAGTTCATTTTAACAAGGGATGCACCAATACCGATACTGGCAATCAGGCCCATACCAGGTCAAAATGGTGTACTGGTATTGGAGATTTTACCCAAGGCTAAAATCAGATACCAAAAACCACCAGTAACGTGCCATAAATAAAGGCAAAATGGCTCGATTTAGTGATTCTGGTGCACGGAAGCCTGTATGTCTTTAACGGCAGAAAAAACTAATTGTACCTCAATTACCTTGTCTATTGACCCTAAACTAATGGGCTAAGTGGGTTCTCAGTATCAGCCAATGCTTTTTTTTGGGATTTCCCTCCCGCCCCCCTCCCAACTGTACTTGGCCAATTACCCCACTCTTCCGAGCCGTCCCGGTCACTGCTCCACCCCCTCTGCTGATCTGGGGAGGGCTACAGACTACCACATGCCTCCTCCCATACATTTGGAGTCACCAGTCGCTTCTTTTCACCTGACAGTGAGGAGTTTCACCAGGGGGACGTAGTTCCCCCTCCCCCGACTGACCAGAGGAGGCGCTCATGCAGTGACCAGGACACATACACACATCCGGCTTCCCACCCGCAGACATGGCCAATTGTGTCTGTAGGGACGCCCGACTGAGCCAGAGGCAACACGAGGATTCGAAGCGGCGATCCCCGTGTTGGTAGGCAACGGAATAGATCGCTACACTACCCGGATGTCCAGTATCAGCCAGTACTTAAGTATTCGTACTCTGAATCGGTATCGGTGGGGGAAAAGCGATATTGGTACATCCCTAATCTTAACGTATCCATGGAAACATCCAAAGTACTCTAACAGTGCCTACCTGTTTGTACTTCTTGTAACAACGTTGAATAACAGCAGCAGCTACTTCCTGTTGCTCTCGCAGCGGGCGCCCCTGTGGGAGAATAGAGTGGAAGAGGTCAGAGGTCACAATAGGGGCTGTTCTTCTCTACCGCAAAGGAAATTCGCACGTGGGGACGAGGTGGCAGGCGGCTGCTGCTAGTAGACTCTCCATGTTGGATCGCGTTGGGCCAGGACTGACTTGGGAAAGCCAGAGGTCCAACTCAGAGTCAGCTTTCCAGGGGGCAATAAGAGATGACTGTGAACGACAGCGAACAGTTTGACAAACGGTAACTCATTATAAGTATCCATGGGGCAGAGGGAGGGAGGGGAGGGGGCTGGAGTGTGGAGAGCGAGTTAAGTAAGGAAAGGCAGCAGTGGGATTCATACACTTCAGAGAGAAGAAGAGCGAGCAAGAGATTTAGAGAGAGAGAGAGAGAGAGTCAGAATACACAGAAGGTGAGCTTAATCGGGTTTAAGTGGAGCAGGGCGATAGGGGGCAGTGCAGTCGTTCCTCAAAGCAAGGCAGGCCATGCTCTGCTCAAGCCACCTTTTCCATGCTGAAACCACAGGGACAGAATACTTATGGCTATGTTTGTGTTTGTGTTGGTGTGTTGGTGTCGTACGCGGAGAGAAGCAGAGATAAAGAGAGAACAGAGACAGAGATAGAATATTACACTGAACATGAATATTAAAATCTACTGAATATTCCCAGTAGGAAAAACAGAAGGGAACTGCATCATAACCCCCAAATATTGACTCAGTGATCACAGCACCAAAGCTTACAACCAAATAAACTGAAAAAACAAAAACAAAAAACAAAAACAAAACAAAAAAAACATGCCCAGCTTTCCACGACATTCACATTTCATCTACTCTCAAGACCAAAACACACGAAACAAAACATGAAGTACTTTGTCTTATGAAACAATCCCAACAGCATGGAGCATCGCATCCCCCCTGGCCGTTTGCTGTAGTACATACAAGTTCGTAGCACCTGAGTCCCGGGCCTGTACCTTGTACTTGCGGAAGGCAGTTTGGACCAGACGGGCCGCCTCGTACAGCTCTCTCTGCTCCGGGTCAGACAGAGTCAGCTGGGCCAGGTCCCGTTCAACCTTGCTGTTGGAGGCATTGATGAACTCGCTCCAGTCGGCGGGGGAGGGCAGGGTGGACCTTTCCAGGGGTCCCTCTCTTAACGGAGACCCCCCTGGACTGAGGCTGGGGTTGGACGATGGGGTCAGGGGCTCGCTGTACAGAGATCTGCAGAAATGGACACAACACCATGTTTGTAGTACAGTTGTGAGGTTTTTTTTGCTCTGTGTTGCAAGTGGAAAGTGACTATGTACGTTTAGCCTACACACATGCATGCATCTTGACTGCAGCTTAAAGGGCCATACTGGTGCTTTTGCATGTTTTTGTGTATTTACTACAAATCAACTGTATGTTAAATTACTCTGGACCATTTTACAAAGCACACCTTAGATTTTAAGACCTTTGAATTGAAGTATTGAAATTGGGTTATTACCCAGGTTCCCTATTTTCTTCAATTCAAACATTCAGGTAACAAAACCGTCATAATATTCTCTGCTTCTGTCTTCCTAAAGAAGTCACTGATATTTGAATTTCATTGTAAAGTCAACTTTGTTCAGGGTCTGTTTTCATGACAGAGGCATACTTTTTTTTGTTGTTGGATTGTCCCCCCTTTTTCTCCTCAGTTGTATCTGGCCAATTACCCCACTCTTCCAAGCCGTCTCGGTCGCCGCTCCACCCCCTCTGCTGATCCAGGCTGCAGACTACCACATGCCTCCTCCGATACATGTGGAGTCACCAGCCACTTCTTTTCACCTGACAGTGAGGAGTTTCACCAGGGGGACATAGCACGTGGGAGGATCACGCTACTCCCCCCCCCCCAAACAGGCGCCCCGAGTGACCAGAGGAGGTGCTAGTGCAGCGACCAGGACACATACCCACATCTGGCTTCCCACCCGCAGACACGGACAATTGTGTCTGCAGGGACGCCCAACCAAGCCGGGGGTAACACGGGATTCGAACCGGCGATCCCCGTGTTGGTAGGCAACGGAATAGACCGCTACTCCACATGGACACCCTAGAAGCATACATTTTGTTTTACCGGCCAGTGTCTTCAAATGTGTCGTGACACACTGGACTAGTTCTCAAGTCAATCTGTGTGGTCAACTTCATTATCCTGCAGCGATAATGGAACTTTGACGAACAAATAAAAACCGACTAATTGTTCTCTGTGATGGATTCATTGAACGCTACCATTTTGTTTCCACCGGGGTCCTTAAAATGCAAATACACAATGATAGACATCACACAGAAAACGCCAATAAACATACACAAGCACAGGCAAGCCCTCACACGCGCCCGCACACACACACACACACACACACACACACACACACACACACACACACACACACACACACACACACAACTCTTTATACAGGATTACCCATCTCAAGCAAGTTTCAAGTCTCTGCAAGTTAATTTTCATTCCGTACTGAAAGGAATCAAACCAGTGACTCTGTGACAAAAATACAAAATGCAGTGGTACACTTTGTGCAATGGTCAGGAGCACTGCAATATGTGTACATGTGATTTGTATTAAACGGGCTAAAAACATGCAAAAACAACAAAATAGCCCTTTAATATTTACCCTTCACTAGTTCAGATAGTGCACTGCCCTGACAAGGGCAACACTGGTGTGGGGAGCGAAGAACAGGTGAGGCAATGTACTGCAAAACCAGAGCCTTTAGCAACACACTGACCCCGTTTCTTTCTATTCAAGGTCCTTGCGTCAGTGCCAGCGAATTTGTGGGTTAGATTAGAGATGTGAAGTTAGAGTCCACAGCATTGTTTACCGTAGGTGTATGATGCTGGGCAGCTGCTCCACGTCCCCCAGGTAGTTGGCTAGCCAGCTCATTGTGTTGCTAACCCCGGAAGTGTCCAAGGGCACCGACTCCGTGGCGGTGAAGTTCTCCCTTTTGATCCTCTCCGGGGTCGCCTCGATGATGTGCTCTGCCAGAGTCATCATGTTCACCTGTTTAATGGGGATTAACAGACGCCAATGAGAACATGTCTAGCCTCATTCAGGTCACTATATGTCGCTTCAGTGGTGATGAGCTGTTTTGGAAATGGTGCAAGGTATAACTGCCTCAAGTGATGATCGTTTTCCAAAATGCTGGGCACAAAATGTTCACAGAAAAGGAAATTATCTTTTGGGAATGACTGAAATGTATAACAGAGGGGAGGCTCATGATGATATTGTTCTAGGGAAGAATCCTAATCCAGCTCAGTGGAGTGGTAAGACGGAGATGGATGGCCAGATGAATCCCCTGGCAAAGATGGGATCAATGAAGGGAGTTTATTATGTGGTGATGAAGGTTGAGAGAGAGTGCAAGACAGGTCTAGTGTGTGTGTGTGTGTGTGTGTGTGTGTGTGTGTTGTTTGTCCTCCCCAGTTCAGGAGACACACATGAAAGAAGTATTGGTGTTGCACAGCCGTCAATTCCAATCTATAGCCCATTTTGTCATGTTGACTTCTCTAGAAAACCCTAATGTAGCACAATATATGCCGTCATTTTAGAGTGGTGCCAATTTAGTAAGGTTTTTATACTACATGTACTTTTTTTTTTATTATTTTCCCCTTTTTTCTCCCCAATTGTACTTGGCCAATTACCCCACTCTTCTGAGCCGTCCCGGTCTCTGCCCCACCCCCTCTGTTGATCCGGGGAGGGCTGCAGACTACCACATGCCTCCTCCGATACATGTGGAGCTGCCAGCCGCTTCTTTTCACCTGACAGTGAGGAGTTTCACCAGGGGGACGTAGCATGTGGGAGGATCACGCTATTCCCCTCAGTTCCCCCTCCCCCCTGAACGACCAGAGGAGGTGCTAGTGCAGTGACCAGGACACATACCCACATCCGGCTTCCCACCTGCAGACAAGGCTAATTGTGTCTGTAGGGATGCCCGACCAAGCCGGAGGTAACACGGGGATTTGAACCGACGATCCCCGCGTTGGTAGGCAACGAGGTGGACCACCACACCACCCAGACACCCATTAAATGTAGATGTTGCCAGAGGGGGGGGTATAATATGGATATTCCATGTGTCCTCAAGCCATTTCTAACATGTTTCCATTCAAAAAGGTCTCACTGTGTCATGACTGGACAGAGTTAGAGAATGGGTGGCTCCTGTGAGAATTAAACCCCTCAGTCTCTACAGTGCTTATAGGGGGGGGGAAAAAAATCACGATTTTCTTTTAATCACAATTTTTCAAGTCATGATTGTTTTTATCCACCAGTGATGTCAGTGGTGGACAATCAGTGATCATGGAAACTACAACCGTTATTTCCTGGTTTGCAGCCACTTTCAGTGGGCTACATCAAAATAAATTGTGTAAGAAAATGCGGATAACAACACTACGTACAGCTGTTGTGAATGCCACTGAATGCCTTATAAAGATGACAATTCACAGATTGTCCATCAGTGCCAACAAGGCAGACACAGTTTCGGTGGTGTTTCAGACACAGAGAAGACTGTTCAGTAGTGTGACTGCTTATGGAGTGTTATCCTTACAACATAAATAGAGGGATAATGTTGATAATCGTGATCGCTTCCCTTTAAGCTACATTCTGTTGACTGAGTTGTAATGTACCACAAAGAGAAGCCAGAGCTAAGTTACGTTTCTGACCTGGAGGTCGTCCATCTGCGTGAGACAGTCCTGGTTCTCCAGATCTTCCCGATAGGAAAGCAGCTCCGTGTCTACCATTTCTCTGTCTGACATCACCAACATGCCCAGCTGCTCCCGCTGACGTAGCCGGCTGGCCAGCTTCTCCTTCCCCAGACTACTGCCTCCACCTGCCGTGGACCCCTTCCTCCCTGAGCCGCCGCTGGAGAAACTCTCCCTGGAGCTCCATCTGGCCGTCCCTGTGCTGGCCCCTCCGGCCAGGCCCTTGTCTGAGCTCAGGCCCTCTGAGGACATGCTCTTAGGGCTGGAACTTGTCAGCTTGTGGAGCTGCTGATGTTCCAGGCTCAGGGGGACCGACATGGCCTTGTCAGGTCGGCTCTGAAACAGTTCTGGGTTGGGTTTATGTTTTTTGGCCTGTGGGAGGTCTCTCTGGCCCTCGCTGCTGTAGTAGTTGGAAGGCTCTGACCTTGGCCTTCTCAAGTCTGCAGGAGGTTTAGAATATGACATTTAGTGTCAGCAATAATGTGTAACTAAAGAAACAATAAGCAAAGGAATTTGCCATTCAAGGCAAAGGCGAGCATGCTGAGTGGAGGATTGTTAGGCTTCATCAGCACAACTACAGTTGAACCCGCTAAGAATCCCCTTGATTTCTGAGCCTAGGGACAAACTGATGTACCCAAACCCAATGGCTGTAGCTCTTGAACACATTTGAATATATGCATAATAATCATGGTCTCCTTAAAAAGACAACCCCTTGTAATTTGCTCCTGGAATGTCAGATTTAACCTAAATATTGCTGAAATGCAGTTGCATGAGCTCAAAACACAGTAAATTGAATTTTATCTTTGCCCAAAACAGAGATCTTTATTTGAGGAAAAATAACTTCCTTTGCCTTTGTTTCTTGAGCCTACAACTCAGTTGAGCTATTGCCATAGGTCTTACCAGCTGCCTCTTCAAAACTGATGACATATTGATGATATAGTACACAAATAGAAGCACTGATTATTTTTACTATGGATATGCATAGGCAGACCTCCAAAATGGGAGTAAGGTCTGCACACTGAATTGCTCCCAAAAGCTTTTTTATTCAGCCATGTTTCCAAATAAAATAGCTTCAGGGAGCAATTTAGTGCGCAGACCTTACCTCTTCATTCTAGTTTTGCCATTTGTGTCTTGCATCTTAATATTTTCTGGATGTGTGCATACTTGGTTCTTCTTCTGGAGTTTAGATTTCCAAAATGCCAATTAGAAGTCTTCAAATAACCACAATACCCAAAGAAGTTATGGGGTGTGCACAAGACAACATATTTTACATACCTTCCATCTAGATGGCCATGTAGAAGGTTAACTGAGTCTGATGGCATAAACAGTACTCCACTGACCTGGGTTGAGGGTGGTGGTGCTGGAGGTGGTTGTGGTGGTAGCAGCGCATCCTTTCTTCCCGCCGGGTGCAACCATGCTGTCGTTGGCCCAGTTGACCATCCAGCTGTCGGCGGTGGGGGCATCGGGGGCCGGGGAGAAGGACATGCGGGTTGTAGGTGGGAGGGAGGTTGGAGGCTGCTGCTGTTCCTCCCTCTGTAGCTGCTCCAGACACTCAGCCAGCTTGGTGTGCCCACGGGAGCGGGCGATAGAGAGGGGCAAACGCCCCAGAGAGTCCGGGATGGCCAGAGCCCGCCGGTCCCATTTATAAAGGACCACTGCAGCCTCCAGATGACCCAGAGCACACGCCCACATCTGTACAGGAAACAGATGGGTGAGACAGTTAAAACAAACAAACAAACAAACAAAAAAACAATCAAATCAACAAGCACAGAATAAATGAGTTCTTTAAAGAGGCACCCCGGTAACTTCCTGGAATTCAGCAAAATTTTTTGTTTCACTTGTCGCAAAGACAACCAAGGTTTTACAAGCCCAAGCTGAAAAGATTACTATGGAGGGGCGTCCGGGTAGCATAGCGGTCTATTCTGTTGCCTACCAACACGGGGATCACCAGTTCGAATCCCCGTGCTACCTTCGGCTTGGTCGGGCATCCCTACAGACACGATTGGCCGTGTCTGCAGGTGGGAACCCGGATGTGGGTATGTGTCCTAGTCGCTGCACTAGCGCCTTCTCTGGTCGGTCGGGGCGCCTGTTCGGGGGGGAAGGGGGAACTGGGGGTAATAGCGTGATCCTCCCACGCACTACGTCCCTCTGGTGAAACTCCTCACTGTCAGGTGAAAAGAAGCGGCTGGCGACTCCACATGTGTCGAAGGAGGCATGTGGTAGTCTGCAGCCCTCCCTGGATCAGCAGAGGGGGTGGAGCAGAGACCGGGGCGGCTTGGAAGAGTGGGCTGATTGGCCTGATGCAACTGGGGGGGAAAAAGGGGGGGAAATCCAAAAAAAAGAAAAAGAAAAAGAAGAGGAGCTATGTTCCCAGTGGCAGAAAAAAATGGATAGAGGAAACAAGGCTTCTCGGGAACTGATCTAGATGGTGACTGTGTTGTTCTCCCATAGCCATCACACTATGTGACCAAAATGAATTCAATGACATCTTAAAGCAAAAAAGTTCCCTCGTGCCACTTTAGAATTTAACTGTGAAAATGTCATCGCTCGCCGCGGGGTTAGTTAGCTCTTTCTTATTTGTACAAACAGTTCCCCCTCAAAAGAAACTCGAGTTTGCTCTCATTGTTTAGAGACTCAAGAGAGGAGCTCTCTTACCAGAGGCGTGCAGGAAAAGTGGTCCACATTGAGAGGGTCCACCTCCAACTCCAGGTCAATGCTGTCAGCATGCTTGGTGCTGTTTGGATGCCAGGAAAGAATTATTATCTCAGTTCTAATTACTGTAACTGCCAACTACATCGGCTCTAACAAACAAATGTGACATTTATAAATCTCTCAAGTATTCAACACCTGACATTTAAAACTCCAAGCAAAGTCATATTAACATCTTACCGCCATTTAATGAGGGTCTGAATTAGAGTGGCGTAGCCCTGGCCTGCAGCCAGGTGGAGGAGCGTCATGCCTCGAAAAGTCTTGGAGTGGATCAAATGTTTGGATTTGGCCCAGCAGGCTCGGCTCATCATCTTCTCGCAGACCACCACCACACGGCTCTCAAAAGAGCTGCTGGCTTGGCTCTGAGCGGATACACACTGAAACACAGAAGAGGCATTAGCTGGTGTCATTTTACAGTTTTTAAAAATATAATCTAAAAGTAAAACTTGCTCAGAACATGAGATGTGGTGTGGGCAATATTCGCCGTTTTTTACAGACACGCCTTCATTTATCAACATGCTACTTACACTACCGTTCAAAAGTTTGGGATCACCCAAACAATTTTGTGTTTTCCATGAAAAGTCACACTTATTCACCACCATATGTTGTGAAATGAATAGAAAATAGAGTCAAGACATTGACAAGGTTAGAAATAATGATTTGTATTTGAAATAAGATTTTTTTTACATCAAACTTTGCTTTCGTCAAAGAATCCTCCATTTGCAGCAATTACAGCATTGCAGACCTTTGGCATTCTAGCTGTTAATTTGTTGAGGTAATCTGGAGAAATTGCACCCCACGCTTCCAGAAGCAGCTCCCACAAGTTGGATTGGTTGGATGGGCACTTCTTTGAGCAGATTGAGTTTCTGGAGCATCACATTTGTGGGGTCAATTAAACGCTCAAAATGGCCAGAAAAAGAGAACTTTCATCTGAAACTCGACAGTCTATTCTTGTTCTTAGAAATGAAGGCTATTCCATGCGAGAAATTGCTAAGAAATCGAAGATTTCCTACACCGGTGTGTACTACTCCCTTCAGAGGACAGCACAAACAGGCTCTAACCAGAGTAGAAAAAGAAGTGGGAGGCCGCGTTGCACAACTGAGCAAGAAGATAAGTACATTAGAGTCTCTAGTTTGAGAAACAGACGCCTCACAGGTCCCCAACTGGCATCTTCATTAAATAGTACCTGTTAGAGCCTGTTTGTGCTGTCCTCTGAAGGGAGTAGTACACACCGGTGTAGGAAATCTTCAATTTCTTAACAATTTCTCGCATGGAATAGCCTTCATTTCTAAGAACAAGAATAGACTGTCGAGTTTCAGATGAAAGTTCTCTTTTTCTGGCCATTTTGAGCGTTTAATTGACCCCACAAATGTGATGCTCCAGAAACTCAATCTGCTCAAAGAAGTGCCCATCCAACCAATCCAACTTGTGGGAGCTGCTTCTGGAAGCGTGGGGTGCAATTTCTCCAGATTACCTCAACAAATTAACAGCTAGAATGCCAAAGGTCTGCAATGCTGTAATTGCTGCAAATGGAGGATTCTTTGACGAAAGCAAAGTTTGATGTAAAAAAAATCTTATTTCAAATACAAATCATTATTTCTAACCTTGTCAATGTCTTGACTCTATTTTCTATTCATTTCACAACATATGGTGGTGAATAAGTGTGACTTTTCATGGAAAACACAAAATTGTTTGGGTGATCCCAAACTTTTGAACGGTAGTGTATATGCAAGAGGATGGTGGTATTTACCTGCGACTGACTGTTGTTTCCTCCCCCTCCTCCTCCACCACCACCTCCTGCTCCACTCCCTGCTCCTCCTGCTCCTCCCCCGGCCCCAGCACTCCCTCCGCTGCTCTGCTGCTGGTGACTGGCCATCTCTGCCATCCTCCTCTCCATCTGCTCCAGGCGCTCCAGGATGGACATTCTGAACTGGTTATCTGGGAAAAAGAGAGGAGCACAGATCAAGAAGACATCAGCACACACACACACACACAAAATATGGCTGTCTTTACTGTGGCTGCCGCAAAACAGCCGCGAAATGGTCACACGGTGTGCAAGCTGCAGCAGATACAGTATGTTGTTCTGAAGTGCACTGCACCACATTAAGTCTATTGCAATCACTCAGGGCTTGATAAAATCAGACATGCAATGCAATATCCAAGAACACGTGCAAAGCCATCTTTGAGCTGCTATGCATTTGACGCACAGTTCATTTCACCAGTTTCCGCAGGAAGACATAAAACTCGGGGCACAATTACCATTACTCTCCTCAGAACATTCACGATAACAATAGCATCAATCATTAAACTTCATCAAAACAATTGGCTTTACTAAAATAACCTTTAAAAGCCATCAATCATTCACTAATGGCTACCAGCACAGCACTCCTTCCTCCATCTCTCGCCCACCACTCCATCAACACAGCCCCGGCAGGCTCATACAGCCTGAATGATCGGCCAGTGAGTGGGGGCTTGTTGAATGTGTCCACCCCTTAACACAGGGTCCTCAGACAAGCTCTGGGGGGGGGGGAGTCTGCAGATGAAGGCCCTTACCCACTGATTAAGTACAGGCCCATTATAATCAAGGTCTCCAATTGCATCTATACCACCCCCTCTACAGCTGTGGAGAAGGCTCCAAAGGCTGATACAGTAGGAGGGCTAAGAGGCTGGCTCTGCATACTCAATCACAGACAGCACCTGTATCAGGGTCCTTGAAAAGCCAGCCTTTCCCCCATGCCTTGATGGATGGAGTTGTACTGGGGACGCACTGCAACTCCAGGCTGGCTGAGAGACTGTCTCCTGCTCCGCACTGTTGATCAATGTGGTTTCAAAAGAAGAGTATAACTCTTGCAACAGAGGTGTTTTTTTTTTGTTTTTTTTTTAGAAATAGAAAACATACTGCATAATTTAAGACCTGTGTGGGGATAGGGCAGAGCAATAACTGTAAACTGTCTTTAGTCTCCAGTCTTCAGAGAGTGGGTCTATGTATTAAAGCTGTAAAGTTACACATGTTGCACAGATGTACATTTCGATGGCTTGGGGTCTAAAATTGATGGGGCGAGTAAGAGTGCTGCACACGGACTGAAGATGAGATTATGAAGTCCACTGCAAACACTTCTTCTCTAATGTGCCTTGCTCCTGAAGGTTTGTGAGAGTCCGATGCAAAGGTAGAAGGCCCACTAAAACATCTCACAATTTTCAGACACACACACACAGTGTATTGTGCACAGATAGTGGGGTGGGCACAGGAAGACCACTGCAGCATGGAGTGTAGAACACTGCATTAGCATTCCCCATTTAGCCACAGTGAGGCCGTTTCTGTGGCAACCTGCTGCCGAGCGGTAACTAGGCGACAGGAACATGCCTGTGTGTGTGTGTGTATGGTCTGCCTGTGTGCTATTGGCTTATTGATGAATTGCAGGAGATGGACTCAGAGTACCGGCAAAAATGGGTTGAGAAAAGCAAACAATGGGGAAAAAATGGGGCTCATAAATCGCGCTGTGCACGCTCTCTGCTCGGTGTTGACGTGGTGGGCAGGCGCCCCGCTATCCAAGCAGGGAGCCTGCACAGCACGACCCAGTGACATTTGCGCTTTGTGCCATCTTGGCAGGCGGAGCGCTTTAGGCTCAGCAGAGAGCTAATGTCACGGTCGGCCTTCCTCACATGCCAATATAAAAGAGGTCAAGTAACTGCTACTATTATGCGGCACGGCGTAATGTCACCGGCTGGAAAATTACTGCTATCACTGACAGCATACTTTGCAGTGAAGAAGGCACGCTGATGCCGGCGATGATGATGAGATCCTGTCAACTTTACTGTACACTGCCTTGCTCACTCTTAAAGTGACCCTGCTGTCAGTTGGATCAGCGGCGCTAGCTGACGTCGACCAACAAAGACACTTGGTGTGTTTGCAGTGTTTCCTCCCTCGCGGGGCCTCATCTTCACCTCTCTACACCACAGTGACTCATGGAGGTGAGGTGGAGGGCTGAGGGTAGTGTGTGTGTGTGTGTGTGTGTGTGTGTGTGTGTGTGTGTGTGTGTGTGTGTGTGTGTGTGTGTTTATCTCTATATGTATCGAGGGTGTTGGGGGATGGGAATGGGGGGGGGGCTGTCTAGGCACAGGGTGATGCTTGTTCTCTCTCTCCTTCCCTCAGAGAGACAGAGAGAGAGAGAGCGACAGAGAGAGAGAGAGAGAGAGCGACAGAGCAACAGAGAGAGAGCGAGAGAGAGAGAGATGGTAGTCCGGGGTAGTTGGCTGACATGTCTTTGTTCAGACCCATTGCTGCAGTGTGCTGCAGTGCAGATGATGTCATCTCCACCTGCTGCCTGCTGCTCCGAATGCGATGCACGCCTACTGCAGAGGGGGGGGGGGGGGTTAGGCAGGAAGGTGGAGAGGGAGGCGAGGCAGGAGAGCAGGCAGCCAAACAGGGCTGAAAAAACAATGTGACGTTGCCAGCGCCCGCCCGCCGTCCCTCGTGACGGCGTGTGGCAACAGACGTGGTCAATCTCAAACACTTTTAAGGCAGCCGGACGACACTTCACGTCTGACACGAAGCCAATTGAGCTCCTCCGTCTCAAGCCTTTAAAATGTACTGTTCAAACACACACACACACACACACACACACACACACACACACACACACACACACACACACACACACACACACACACACACACAGGGCAGGGCTTGGGTTCAACAATCTGAATCGAGGGTCAAAGGACAGGGCGTGCCGTAGACTGAGCAGAATGTGACTGTGATTGTAAAGCCCTCTGGGACCAAACTGACATTTGGGGCTACACAAATAAATCTAATGTGTCTTGACTTCAGAGACCGAGGCAGGTCTGGTCGCCGTCCAAAGACTGTAGAACGCACTTTGTGGTAATTTGTCAGCCGGTAAACTGGATGTTGGTGGATCTGCTGACCTCCTTGATACAGCTGACTGGCCTTTCTCTTTGCAGATGACACTGCCATGCATCTTTAGGTGTGTATCATTGCATCTTTAGGTGTGTATTATTGCATCTTTAGGTATGTATCATTGCATCTTTGGGTGTGTATTACTGCTTCTTTAGGTGTGTATTATTGCATCTTTAGGTGTGTATTATTGCATCTTTAGGTGTGTATTATTGCATCTTTAGGTGTGTATTACTGCATCTTTAGGTGTGTATTATTGCATCTTTAGGTGTGTATTACTGCATCTTTAGGTGTGTATTACTGCTTCTTTAGGTGTGTATTACTGCTTCTTTAGGTGTGTATTATTGCATCTTTAGGTGTGTATTACTGCATCTTTAGGTGTGTATTACTGCTTCTTTAGGTGTGTATTATTGCATCTTTAGGTGTGTATTACTGCATCTTTAGGTGTGTATTACTGCTTCTTTAGGTGTGTATTATTGCATCTTTAGGTGTGTATTATTGCATCTTTGGGTGTGTATTATTGAGCATGCATCAAGACACTTTAGATGTTTACATCCCTTAATATACAGCATGCTCTACCGTGTGAATTTAACCTGAAATATGACTACCTTTAAAATTCAAATAAAGGAATTAAAAAAAAAAAAAACCTGCAGCAGCGTTCACTCTTAACAGATTTTTATTGCTGAACCCATCACTGATATTGTCTATTTTTCACTGAAGGTTTTCTACTTTTCAAACAGCTTCCACAGTTAAGTGTGCAAAGTACTTCAAACCTTGAATCCCTTTGATGTTAGTGATAATTGTTGTTAGTGGTAATTGTTAATGATAATTGCCCCTGAATGACAGTGACTATAATGCTAAATGAGGAAACGCTAAAACTGGAGTAATACCTCAGCTCTACTTCATAGTCCCACAGCAATGCAAAAAAAACGTCCATCATATTTGATATGCAACCTTGTGATTAATCTTAAATTCTTACCTTTTTAAAAACAACTAAAACACTGTAAATGTTACAAGATAGTTTCATGTTTCTGACTTCAGATTTTGACACAATATATCCGTACAAGAGGAAATCTCTCATCTAATAGTAGATGAGAGAACAGATGTCCGGGGGGCGCGGTGGTCTATTCCGTTGCCTACCAACACAGGGATCGCTGGTTCGAATCCCCGTGTTACTTCCGGCTTGGTCGGGCATCCCTACAGATACAATTGGCCGTGTCTGCGGGGGGGGGGGGGGGGAGCCGGATGTGGGTGTGTCCTGGTCGCTGCACTAGCGCCCCCTCTGGTCGGTCAGGGCGCCTGTTTGGGGGGGGGGGGACTGGGGGTGATAGCGTGATCCTCCCATGTGCTACGTCCCCCTGGTGAAACTCCTCACTGTCAGGTGAAAAGAAGCGGCTGGTGGCTCCACATGTATGGGAGGAGGCACGTGGTAGTCTGCAGCCCTCCCCGGATCGGCAGAGCGGGTGGAGCACCGATTGGGACGGCTCCGAAGAGTGGGCTAATTGGCCGGATACAATTGGGGAGAAAAGGGGGGGGGGGATCAAAAAAAAAAACAACTTCCTTAATTCTAAAAAAAAAGAAAAGAAAAAGATGCTAAAACTGCATAAAAGTGAATACACATAGTGTGAACAGGCTGGCATCTCTTGCAATGATTTGTCTTCACCAAGAAGGGAACACTATGCGTAGCACCAAGTTATAGGAAAACACAACAACTTGATCCGACATGACAGAAGTTTTTTCAAACTGGGTCACAAGGGAGTAAATACATCTCTTGTTGTGATACCACGGCTTATTAAAACTTCTCTTGTGGTACAGGGACTCATCAGATACCGGTGTGAAATCTGGTCCAAAAATACTGATGAACAAGCCAAACACTGTCCTCCGAGAGACACAAATCTATGGTGGATTCAGCATGGGACCAACAGGAAGAGTAAAGCATTGTGGGCCCTATTACTTCTGCTCGATAGCTACAGGGTCAGTGGCATGCTTACTCTGCGATGGCCATCTGAGAGAAACACTGTTGTTGTGTCCAAACACCCAAACTACAGCTATAGTACATACTATATAGTACATACTATATAGTACATACTATATAGAACATACTATATAGAACATACTATATAGAACATACTATATAGTACATGCTATACAGAACATACTATATAGAACATACTATATAGAACATACTATATAGTACATGCTATACAGAACATACTATATAGTACATGCTATATAGAACATGCTATATAGAACATACTATATAGTACATGCTATACAGAACATACTATATAGAACATACTATATAGTACATGCTATATAGAACATACTATATAGTACATGCTATACAGAACATACTATATAGAACATACTATATAGTACATGCTATACAGAACATACTATATAGTGCATGCTATATAGAACATACTATATAGTACATGCTATACAGAACATACTATATAGAACATACTATATAGTACATACTATATAGAACATACTATATAGTACATGCTATATAGTACATACTATATAGAACATACTACATAGTACACACTATATAGAACATACTATATAGTACGTACTATATAGAACATACTATATAGAACATACTACATACTATATAGAACATACTATATAGTATGTACTATATAGAACATACTATATAGTACATACTATATAGAACATACTACATAGTACATACTATATAGTACCCACTTTTAAGTGTGCTAGATTACAATGTTTGTAGGATGGAAAAATATCGTGTACTGAAAATACATGGATGTATACTATTTTTTACCACCCCCCCTTTTTCTCCCTAGTTATATCCGACCAATTACCCCACTCTTCCGAGCTGTCCCGGGCTCTGCTCCGCCCCCTCTGCTGATCTGGGGAGGGCTGCAGACTACCACATGCCTCCTCCCATGCACCTGGAGTCGCCAGCCGCTTCTTTTCACCTGACAGTGAGGAGTTTCGCCAGGAAGACGTAGCGTGTGGGAGGATCACGTTATTTCCCCCAGTTCCCCCTCCCTCCGAACAGGCGCCCCCAACCGACCAGAGGAGGCAGTAGAGCAGTGACCAGGACACATACCCACATCCAGCTTTCCACCTGCAGACATGTCCGATTGTGTCTGTAGGGATGCCCGACCAAGCCGGAGGCAACACGGGGATTCAAACCGGTGAACCCCCTGTTGGTAGGCAACGGAATAGACCACTACGCTACACGGATGCCACAGATATATACTATTTTTGCAAAAAAAAGAAGAAAAAAAAAGAATCGAATAGACACTAATCACGAAGAAAATGGTGATTTTCTGTGGTTACCATGGAGATATAGGTTGTGCAAGCCGTATCTGCATGCAGCCACTTTTTTTATTTCTAGTTTTTCCTCTTATCCCACCCGATTAACCCAATGGCATATGGCCAGAACTCTTGTTGAATAACTCCCCTGGCTCACGTTTCCACAGGAAGGAGATAGTCGTAACACCAGCTTCCTTCAAACTCGTGTCGGCTGCTCTCGCCATTTTACACGCTGAAGCCTCGCACGGATTGCATCACCTTCAGGCCATGAAGGAGGCGTAGGGAGAATGCTTTCGGTTGCTTGGCTGCAGGCGCCCGGGTGGGCCAGAGGGGTCGCTGGAGAACGACGAGTCCCCGAACACTACACCGATCTACACCCACTATCCCTCGGGTAAGGGTGGCCTAATGAAGGCCTTACCCCGTGGACGCTCTGGCCGAGACCGGTTACAGAGAGTCTGGGATACGAACCTCCCAGCCACATGGCGAGCGGGTTGCAAGAACGGCGGGTTATTCCGCTCGGCCATCAAAGCCGCCACGTGCAGCCACTTTTATTGAGGATAATATGATACATTTATGCTGCTTACTAAAGGTATGTATGCAGTACACCGCATGTGGCTCCATTGTTGCTTCTCACTGGCTGCTCTGGAGTAACAGGTGTGTTGGTTTACTTCCCCAAAAACATCCCAGCGAGACACGAAACAGCTCTGAGATATGACAGCAACTCCACGAGACGATCCTGTCATCTGGGCTCTTCTGTTAATCAATCAATCTATCAATCAGTTGATCTATCTATCTAATCAAGGAGGGCATGCAGTTGTAAGAGAGCAGCCAGACGGGAGAGGTCTGAGGACGTCTGTGTAAATATTCAGAGGCTGGGTGGGGCGAGTTATTGGCCAGCGAAGGACAGCTCATCTTTCCTGGCTCAGAACCGTCAAGGATGAGCAGGAGAGGAGAGAATCTATTATCGGTGCCCCACAGCCTTAGGAGACACACGTGCACCTCCTTGTGCACATGCATGCCCATAAATATTCAGACACACACACACACACACACACACACACACACACACACACACACACACACACACACACACACACACACAGTTAACTGGCAGTCCCGGCCCAGTCTAGACACTGTATAATTGCAGGCTTTGCGACATGGCAGGTTTGAGGAGCATATAATGCACCTTTTAATACTTCGTTGTGATTTATTTGTGTTGACTGGCAGGCACGTGCAAGGTGTCAGGGAACTTTTCAGTTTCCAGTAAACAGTGAGTGTTAGGGGGCGTCCGGGTAGCATAGCGGTCTACTCTGTTGCCTACCAACAATGGGGATCACCGGTTTGAATCCCCATGTTACCTCCGGCTTGGTCGGGCGTCCCTACAGACACAATTGGCCGTGTCTGCAGTTGGGAAGCTGGACATGGGTGTGTGTCCTGGCTGCTGCACTAGCGCCTCCTCTGGTTAGTTGGGGCGCCTGTTCGGGGGAGGGGGGGTGAACTGGGGGGACTAGCGTGATCCTCCTACATGCTACGTCCCCCTGGTGAAACTCCTCACTGTCAGGTGAAAAGAAGCAGCTGGTGACTCCATATGTATGGGAGGAGGCATGTGGTCGTCTGCAGCCCTCCCCAGATCGACAGAGGGGGTGGAGCAGCGACCGGGACGGCTCGGAAGAGTGGGGTAATTGGCCAGGTACAATTGGGGAGAAAAAAAAGGGGGGGGGGAATAGTGAGTGTTCAACTTCCCCAGTATTTACATCTGCCTCCCACCATGATACATAAAGAAGCCATGAGGTGGGCTGGTTGGTCCTGTCACTGTACCCCTATACAGCAATGTACACACATTCAGTTAAACGAAGCTTGACAACTCATGAGAATTTAAAAAAAAAGTAGTTAGTACATTTGAGCCAACCATACTTAAGAGTCACAGACATACAATAGTTGAATTTTTTAAAAAACGTCCAAGGGGGATGGTGGGGTCTGATGGGTGGTTGGCAGAGGTTGGGAGCGCTTAATAAATGCTAAAATCACCTAAGATGTAGCCTTATAATATTTTCTTACACCAGTTGTGTCTAAAAACTATTGGAAAGTTCAGAAAAAGACATGTGTCTGGTGTGTAAGTCTCTAATAAGGACACCACTGACTTCGTGATACATAAGAACAGCCCTTCATTACAATATATCACATGTCAGGGGAATCAGCCATACTAAATTGTCCCTAGGTGTGACTGTGTGTGTGTGTGTGTGTGTGTGTGTGTGTGTGTGTGTGTGTGTGTGTGTGTGTGTGTGTGTGTGTGTGGGCCCTGTGATGGACTGGTGGCTTGTCCAGGGTGTCTCCCCACCTGCCGCCCAATGACTGCTGGGATAGGCTCCAGCATCCCGCGACCCTGATTAGGATAAGCGGCTTGGATAATGGATGGATGGACATAGCGCCGTTAACCAAAAGGGGATGGAAAGGGGCGTCCGGGTGGCGTGGCGGTCTATTCTGTTGCCTACCAACATGGGGATCACCGGTTCGAATCCCCGTGTTACCTCCGACTTGGTCGGGCGTCCCTACAGACACAATTGGCCGTGTCTGCAGGTGGGAAGCCGGATGTGGGTATGTGTCCTGGTCGCTGCACTAGCGCCTCCTCTGGTCGGTCGGGGCGCCTGTTCGGGGGGGACTGGGGATAATAGCGTGACCCTCCCACGCGCTACGTCCCCCTGGTGAAACTCCTCACTGTCAGGTGAAAAGAAGAGCGGCTGGCAAGTCCACATGTGGTAGTCTGCAGCCCCCCACCCCACCCCCCACCAGATCGGCAGAGGGGGTGGCGCAGCGACCGGGACGGCTCGGAAGAGTTGGGTAATTGGCCAGGTACAAGTGGGGAGAAAAAGGGGGAAAATCAAAAAAGCAGAAAAAAAGGGGGCGGGGGGGGGGGACGGTGGATGGGAATTGGATAAAGGATTGTTTTTGATGGCTTTGTTGAACAGAGGGGACGGGACAGCAGGCCGAGCTCCTCGTTTGTTTGGAGACATAACTCCAACGGACCCTTTCATCCCCTCAAATCCACCCCTGCAGATTTATGTCTGGGAAAAAGTACCGGTCTGCTGCAGTTATGTCTCCAAACAAACGAGGAGCTCGGCCTCCTGTCCCGCGTTTTCACATATTCTCAATCAAATGGTGTATTTGTCCTTTTTCCTTAAATGGCTGAAGGCTTATTCATGCACCGCCAGTGCGTGGGTCGACACCTCTAATCCTCGCTTCTGAAGCGGCGTTTGTGTTCACGCCAATCAAGCTCAGAGCTGGACCTCATTATTTTCCTGCAGCCAGCCAACTCTTCACCTGTTAGCCTTGCAGGACGGCACCGGTCCCTCCTCTCACCGGGTGTGTGTGAGAGCTGACTGACAGGCCGGGATCTGTGACCGGGAAGAGGAAGGGGCCGGCCCTCACAGCTGGGAACCATGGCTCTTTTTCAATCAAAGGCCGGCTTTACTTTGACGTACAGTAATGGCTTCGGGTTTAGTTCTGTCCGTCAATATTTTTCTCCCCGAAATTCCTGCAAGTGATTTTTTTACTCCCTTTAGTAGGGCGGCAATCAGAGATGTGAAGAGATCGCAAATCTGTCACAGCGGTGCAGCTAGCTTGACTCCCCTCGCTCAAAACAATTTGCAAACAGGATGCATCAGCAAAAACCTTTTACACAAGGCATTCCGCTCGAATGTCAACGTTTTGACTTTAAGCACATAAAAAATTCAACACAAGTAACGCTGGCTGGAGTCCAGCACCACCACCGTACCTCTCTTAAGAGTGCATCGACAAAATGTTGTGTGCAACAGATGAGTAAAAAGCATGAGCCATTTTTACACACAAAAGGAGCCCTTTTTGTGTGTGTGTGTGTGTGTGTCTCTAAATATGCAGCTGCTTCTCTTATTTATGTAGCTCAGGTGAACAGCATAACCACGTGGGGGATGAGTGATCTTTTCAGTCTAAAACCAGTCAGCTGAACAAGGGGACTCCTGACCCGATGGCACGTGTCCAGATATGTTGGTCAATATCAACACACTCAGCGCTCGATAGATCCTCCATACAACATGCCATGGTGCAGGGGAAAGGCTACAGCAGACTCACTGTCATCAAACATTGTACTAACCAAGACATACGGGCATGCAGTATTGGATTCTTGTCCTGCAAAGTGCGGCAGTTTGATGTTGTTTAGAGGCGCTCATTTGACAACAAGTGCAAATCGTTAGCTTGCTATTTGCATAGATAACTACATGCTGCTTAACTCCTCAGCCGCAGGCAGGAGAGCAAATCAGAGTGGACTGGAGAGATAAATTCAATGATGAACCAATCTGGTACAACACCCTACGGCCGGGGGGCCAGGACGCCCCCCAAGCTTTCCATTAATAGTGAGACAACACAGTTTTACTGAACACATTTTACTAAACACATCCACGGGGCACTTCTTTTTAAACACGGCACGTGGGATTAGAATTTAGACATTTGACATAAAGCCCTCCGGAGCGCTTTGCAGAAAAAAGAAAAAAAAATTAGCAGAAAAGCACCTTTGTACTGCAATTTAATCCTCTTTCTTCTGTGCAGTGTCACCACCCGGCCATTTCACCTGACAGGAGAGACTGGGTCCTTAATGCAGTTCTAATAACACGCATAAGGAAAGAGATATGGACGACTTTCCAGACAGACTGAACTCACTACTACCGGCTTACCACACGCGACTCTCTGCTGACTTACTTTTACTTATCAGTTCTGACTTCCATGCTCAGACACAATAAAAGCATTGTCTCAGACATTTAGAAACGATAAGACAAGCAAGGTGAAATACAAATGAATACATTTTGCTGGCAAAAAAAAGAAGAAGAAAGTTGCTTACTTTAATGGGGTCATTCTAACTTCCCTGAGAACTTAACACGACAGACAATTTTCTCCCTCTCTCTCTCTCAGAAGGACCCTGTTTCCCATTCTCCATAGGTTTCCACAGGTTTAAACTCTCCAGTTTGGGGTGATCCATCTCATGGAGACACGAGCATTACCAAATGACTACTGATGCTTTTGTTGCCTCGATACGTGCACTATTTACTGCCACTACTATCGCCACACTGCAGCTGCAAGTACGGCTACCATGGTGTACAGACCTACAGTACTACTAAGAGGAACTTCCACACTGTTATTGTTATATTACTGGTACTAATGTTGCTCTGACTGCTCCAACTACTACAACTACTGTTACTGTTGAAGCCACTATTAGTACTGCAATACTACCTCCAAGTAGCTAGTATCGTGCAGCTTATACAACACACTGATTACACAGCCGATATTTGATTAAATAATAATAATGATATACTTGAATGCACTGATTGCACTGTATGACACCTTGCATAAAGTATTCACAAAAAGGCACGTGTTGCTATTATTACTCTTAACGGGGCACCATTAGGAAAATACCACAGAAACCAGGGAGGAAGCATTTTCAAACTTGGTTTAATCAACATCATAAGGGTGTCCTGCCCCCCCCCCCGCCTCAAATCAGTGAGCTGTTGGGTTATATCACCGTCATTTCTGTATTTAAGTGATGCGAGTGCATTGTACATTAATGCATTGTCCATAAGAATATGAAGAAAGTTAAAACATCCAAGAATGTACACGTGCAGCGGGGGAGCAACAGGTAGATAATTTTTTTTTAAAATAATAATAAAACAACGTGTTAAAGAAACATTATATCTTTTTTTGCCCCCCCCCAACAATCTTTAATAAGTTAACGGTTTTCTCCCACAGACAGGACAATAGAATTGGGACGCTTGGTCCCAGATGTGGCTGTTGAAAGAAGTGTGGTTCTGGATCTGTACTGGGGGGCAGCACTCGGTTCGGCAGCCTCCACTCTTTATTCTGCATCGGTGCGAACGAATTCAATTGGCAACAAGCGGTGAAAAGGTCACCCAACGATTATCTCAACTATATGCAACAGCAGCCTAACGAAGAAGAAGAAGAAGAAGAAGAAGAAGAAGAAGAAGAAGAAGAAGAAGCAGGCAGCTTGCACAGACAACTGGTGCTGACAGGCTGAGCCAAACAGCAGTCTGCGACAACCCTCCACACTGCGCTAGAGCTGGAGCCACTACTTTGGCCAACACGTGAAACAGCGTCTGCAGCCGGGGAGCCCGCCGCCGCCGCGCACACACGGTCGGCCCGTCCCGCTCCGGGTGGCGGGGGAAGCGCGGAAGAGTTCGGCGTCCGCCCCAACTCGTGGGGAGCCCGCTAAAGGTTCGCATCTCGGACACGCAACACGCCACGGTGGCGACCAAAGGCGGCTGTCCACTAGTCCCCGGCGCTGCCGTGCGTCTTCGGCGCTCTGCAACGGGGCGGTCGTGCGTCAAGAAAGACCCGTGCAGAAACGCGGTCACAACTAGAGGAGCCGAACCGAGGGACGGGGGGGGGGGGAGACAACGTCCCCCTCCTCGGTCTGACGAGAGCGAGTCGTGGCGGTGGTCGCGCTG
>NC_079212.1:4226528-4286528 GCF_029633865.1 Lampris incognitus | reverse complement strand
AAGTAAAGTAATAGGGTGGGCTGTGTTTTCCCTCTGCTTTGTGTGGAGCATGAGACAGCCAGCTCCTCCTTAACTGGTTCTGTGAATGGGCCAGTGAGGCAGTAGGGTATGAATGGCGGAGGGATCCGCTCCGTTCTGCTGTGCATAGGAGACGCCGGCTCCCGATTACTCACTCCCACTCCCTCAAGGGCCGTCTGCAATGCAGCTGTCCCGTCAGCCCATGCCCTACTTTACCCTGCCAACGCTTGTACACTGCAGTAACGCTCCCACAACATGCACATAAACATGCGAGCCAACGTGCTGCATACAAACAAAAGATGCTACAATGCATGCATGCTGCCCATGTGACTCACATGACTACGGAGTGACTCGCATGACTTGTCTCACATCTGGATGGCACAATCTCAACACAGGTAGGGCAACCTGTGCAGCATCCATTTCTCTAAATATGTTACTCAACCTGCTGTAGTCCATCTGCAAAACTATGACGCCCCTCCAAAACCTTTTAAACCATCATATCAAGAAAACATGTTTATACCCATGTCGATGTTTGTAACTGTATTTTCTTCAAATATCTCGAGAAGAAGGACTCTGACCCGACAGATGCACTTCAGTACCTCTCATTGTTCTGTCATCTGGACTCTATCCTTTTCACCTCTTCTGCCTACTGGTTGGTTGTAATGTCGGTAACAGATGATTATTTTTGTGGATTTTTTCCCCCTTTTTCTCCCCAATTGTACTTGGCCAATTACCCCACTCTTCCAAGCCTTCCCGGTTGCTGCTCTACCCCCTCTGCTGATCTGGGAAGGGCTGCAGACTACCACATGTCTCCTCCGATACATGTGGAGTCACCAGCCGCTTCTTTTCACCTGACAATGAGGAGTTTCACCAGGGGGATGTAGCGCGTGGGAGGATCACGCTATTCCCCCCAGTTCCCCCGTACAGGCACCCCGCCTGTACGGGGGAACTGGGGGGAATAGCGTGATCGACCGGAGGCGTGACCGACCAGAGGAAGCGCTCGTGCAGCGACCAGGACACATACCCACATCCGGCTTCCCACCCACAGACACGGCCAACTGTGTCTGTAGGGATGCCCGACCAAGCCGGAGGTAACACGGGGATTCGAACCGGCGATCCCCTTCCCCTTCAGCGATCCCCTTCCCACGGACGCCCCCTTCCCTGGACTCCTGACCTCTTCTGCCTATTGGCTGATTGTAATGTCGGTAACAGATGAATTTAAACTTCCCTCTGCGGATGCTGTAAGTTGCTCTGGATAAGCTCGTGAATGCTGAATATTTAAATTAAAGATATGATAATATAGTGATGAATGTGTGTATGTTACGCAGTACTTCTACTCACTCTGTATTCCAGACCGGCATAGACTGCAGTTCAGAACAATCCAGACAACACTGTCACATCTATCTTTTCATACAATTAACAGACACACTTACCTCTGAGAAAGGTGCAGTTTCAATGAGAGGTACTTCCCAAAAAAGAAGGTACTGGAATCTTTACATATTCAATCACGTGACACAGGCTGCATCAGCATCTCAGACATTTTCCATGAGGGAAACCCTTAATCGATTACACTTAAAAACCAGCACGTCTTCAGGCTTAAATGTACACTGTCATCAGCTTTTATTGACAGTGCATTATCTCCCAGATGAAACTGTAAATCTGATTATGCAAAAGTAACAACGTTAGACCAACTGCCAGCGCAGTTAAAACAATCCTACACTGTAATCTATATGCAACGCTGGAGTGAACTTGTCCATCTCCTCCCACGCAGCATTAGTCACATTAAAACTCCTCGAGCTCTTTTTTTCCCACCCCCAGTTCGACCGATTGCGGGATACAAGGTGTACTTGCTTTTCCCAAGAGGAGGCTAACACACCTGGGCGTGTACGTTGTGACAACAGAGAGAGCAACACAAAGCACGGAGTGAACTGATGATCCAGCAGATATATTAACAAGACCACAGGGGGATTTGGAGAGCGGGTGAGAGAGGGATAAGGCAAAAGAGCAGAGAGCGAGGGAAAGGTGGTACGAGTGAGAGCGAAAGAAAGTGACAGGGAAGGGAACCAGAATAAAAAGTAAGACAGAGTAGAACATATAAAGCAGAGTAACAGATAGATAGATAGATAGATAGATAGATAGATAGATAGATAGATAGATAGATAGATAGATAGATGGATGAGGGAAACCCTACCGTCCAGTGAGAGCCAGTCGTGCTGGGATGAGGGCAGTGAAGGGAGAGCGCGGGCCTTGTACTCAAACACCACAGAGTTGCTGATGATCTGGTTGCTGACGGCCACCTGCAGCGTCACCAGACCGGTGTCATGAGCTGCAGAGGGAGAGGAGGATGAACATTCAGAATGGCATGAACAGTACACACTTCATGCAGTCAGACTCGGGGGGGGGGTCCCCCCCCTTTTACTTGGCCAATTACCCCACTCTTCCGAGCCATCCTGGTCTCTGCTCCACCCCCTCTGCTGATCTGGGGAGGGCTGCAGACTACCACGTGCCTCCTCCAATACATGTAGTCAACAGCCTCTTTTCACCTGACAGTGAGGGGTTTCACCAGGGGGGACGTAGCGCGTGGGAGGATCACGCTATTCCCCCCAGTTCCCCCTGCCCCCTGAACAGGTGCCCCGACCGACCAGAGGAGGCGCTAGTGCAGCGACCAGGACACATACCCACATCCAGCTTCCCACCCGCAGACACGGCCAATGGTGTCGGTAGGGACGCCCGACCAAGCCGGAGGTAAAACGGGGATTCGAACTGGCGATCCCCTCGTTGGTAGGCAACGGAACAGACCGCTACGCTACCTGGACGCCCCCTAGTCAGACTCTATTAGCAATGACTGGCTTCATTTTACTCGCAAAACAAAGTGATGATGAAAGGAAAAGGGAAAGGACATCCTTAGAGGGACTGAACCACAGTACAGCATGGTGGTATCACAACAACAAGGCCTTGATTTTTGTTTACTTTTTCACTTTGGTGACAATTTTGAACTGTCAAATTGACAAGCCTGACAGAAGGTATGTGAACAATGTTCTATGTGCAATTTATATCTGCACTGTTTGTGCACATTAATGAAAAAATGCACTAATGGAGGAACGAGCGCATAAAATGTAAATGCATGTGCTTTTAGTGACGATGGGATCCAGAAGTCACTGAGAATATTTTTCAGCTGAAAACCTGCACTGCTATAGAATGTTTGTGTGTATTAAACTATAATCAATATGCACTAATCCTGTTGCATTTTAGGTATAACTCCAACTTCCAACCAATAGAATGAGAACTTTTCAATGGAGAAAATGTCCCAGTGTCAATGAACGGAGAGCTGGTGAGGAATTTTATCCATCCATCCGTCCATCCATTATCCAAACCGCTTTATCCTGCTCTCAGGGTTGCGGGGATGCTGGAGCCTATCCCAGCAGTCATTAGAGCGGCAGGCGGGGAGACAACCTGGACAGGCCGCCAGACCATCATACAGGGCCAGCACACACACACACACACACACACACACATTCATACCTAGGGACAATTTAGTATAGTCAGTTCACCTGACCTACATGTCTTTGGACTGTGGGAGGAAACTGGAGCCCCCGGAGGAAACCCGTACACACAAGGGGAGAACATGCAAACTCCACAGAAAACGACCCGGGACGACCCCCAAGGTTGGACTACCCTGGGACTTGAACCCAGGACCTTCTTGCTTTGAGGCGACCGCGTTAACCACGGCGCCACCGTGCCACCACGTCACATTTCTGTGATGATGAAAGCATCCCGATAATTCTGGTTTCCTTCATTCTCTGTGATGTGGACGGCACTTCTCTCATCTTACCTGGGCAATAGCAGCGCAGCACCCCGGGCTGGATGAGAGAGGCGGGGACTGAGATCTGGTCAAACAGGCAGCTGTAGTTGGAGCTGGCCTCCTGCCACGGCCCAGTGATGAGCACCTTCACCCCGCCCTGCAAAACGCAACAGACCGGATTAAACAGACCCACCTGCACCTGCTGAACGAGGGCTGAGCGTTCCCAGTCAGATCGTTTGTGTTTGCCTACCATCTAGCGTTCAAAGCTAAGAATGACACTGCGCCGGGAGAAACGTTTTTCTACAACGCTTCTGCTGCCATCATGTGGACAGATAGTGTCACACCTCCTCCAGTGTCATTAAAATACAGTGCTGCCCTCTGGAGGTCAGAGGACGATATTACTACAGAGAGAACTGGTAGTGGAGACAAGAATGTGATAATTGGGGAACGTAAGGCAAGAGTTTACATTTCATTTTGAACAGTAGTATTCTTTATATAACAGGCCAGACAGTGATGTGCAGCTAAATACTTTTTGGGCTTCTAAACTGATGCAAAACATGGGCGTTGCATTTAACTCCTCCTGTGCCATAGCTCTTCTTGTCCTCAATCCACTGGCTTCTGTACCACTGTTAACACCTTCTGATAACCTGGGTATTGCTCCACTTGTTTGTCACTCTTCTCCAGCAATGAACTGAGCCCTCTACCACAGTTGGGACTGAAGAATATCTGAAGAATATCTCTTCTTCCCTGGCACCACAATCCCTTACTAGGGCTGAATGACAATGAAAAAAAAAATCAACTTTGCAATATCTTATGTATCGCAAAATTACAGAATAAAACAGAATTTGCAAAAAAGAATTTGCATAATTTCACCAGATATATGCAGCTTTTAACTGTCAAAGCTCCATCTGCAAAGAATGTATGACTCTAGCAATGACTAGGGTGATTTTAGAGGAGGAAATAATCAATTAATCAATCAGATTTTATTTGTATAGCACTTTTCATACAAACAAATGTAACACAAAGTGCTTCACACAATAAAACAATGAAATCAATAACCCCCCACGCACACACACAGAAAAATAAATAAATAAAAGTACAGGCAAATTCTAGAAAAATACAAAGTTTAAAACTGAGTTAGTGAAATAAATAAATAAAAGTGCCATAAACACTGACTAATTAAAAGTAACAACAGAGCAGAATATATATATAAAAAGCAAAATATATAAAACACACACACACACACACACACACACACACACACACACACACACACACACACACACACACACACACACTATGAATTTAGCTGTAGGCTGTTTTGAAAAGTAAGGTTTTTAACCTGCTTTTAAATGTGTCCAGTGTGGGGGCCTCTCTCAGGTCCTCAGGCAGGGCCTTCCATCTACTTGGGGCGTAAATAGAAAATGCAGCTTCCCCTGCTCTAGACCTAGCACGAGGGATGGTTAAAAGACCACTGCCATTGGATCTGAGAGTTCTTGCTGGTTTATAGGTAATTAACATATCTTTTATATAGTGTGGTATAAGGCCATTTAGCGCTTTGTATACAATTAAAATAATTGTAAAATCAATTCTAGTTTTAACGGGAAGCCAATGCAGAGATCTAAGAACAGGTGTAATGTGCTCATGCTTTTTAGTTCTGGTGAGAACACGTGCTGCCGCATTTTGAATTAATTGTAGTTGGTGCACAACTGATTTCGGGAGGCCGGTGAATAGTCCATTGGAGTAGTCCAGTCTACTTGTTATAAAAGCATGGATTAATTTCTCACAGTCTGATATTGATGCCCCTTAGTTTTGAAATGTTTTTAAGATGGTAGAAGGCTGATCTTGTGAGATGATTGATGTGGCTCTTAAAATTTAGATCACTGTCCATGATTACACCAAGATTTCTAGCTTGCATTTCTAGCTAGCATTATGGTAATTTATTTTGTGTTTCTGTATAACATGTGCAAGTGGGAGCATACAGAGATTGAATAGTAGTGGTCCAAGAATCGAACCTTGGGGTAGCCCACACATTATACCCACTTTGTCCGAGGAAAAGTCTCCAATAGACACAAAGAACTGCCTGTCCTGAAGGTATGTTCTAAACCAGTTGAGACTGGGCCAGAAAGGCCGACCCATTTTTCTAATCTCTCTAGCAAAATATCATGATCAACAGTGTCGAAAGCAGCACCGAGATCCAGCAGCACAAGAACAATTTATTAGAATCTGTGTTCATATGCAGATCGTTCACAATTTTGATAAGTGCTGTTTCTGTGCTATGGTGAGATCGAAAACCTGATTGACAAATGCCTAGAAGGTTGTTAGATATTAAATAGTTATTAACTTGAGAATAAACTGTTTTTTCAAGGATTTTGCTGAGGAATGGTAAGTTGGAGATGGGCCTGTAGTTGACAATAACTGTCGCACCAAGATTACTCTTCTTCAGAAGTGGTTTAACGACAGCTGTCTCAAGTGCTGCAGGAAATATACCTGCCTGAAGAGAGCAGTTAATCATTTCTAAAACGCCATGTGCTAAGCAATTAAAAACATTTTTAAAAATGTTGGTAGGGAGAGGATCCAGGCAGCAGGTGGACGACCTGAGCTGCCTAACAATATTGTCTAGACTTTTAAGGTCTAGAGTGTCAAAGTGAGACATGGCGCCAGTGATATTTCTGGAGAACTGGAGGGTAGGTTCATTACTGGATCTTGAGGCACTAATGTTCTGTTTAATGGCAATAATTTTGTTATTGAAGAATGTAGCGAATTGCTCACATATTTCAGTGGACAGCATCTCTGATGGGTTTGGAGATGGTGGATTAATAAGTCGGTCAATAGTGGAGAAAAGCACTTTACTATTGTTAATATTTTCATTAATGACTTTAGAGAAAAAAGACTGTCTGGCCTGTTTAATTTTTTTGCAGTACTTGTTCAGTCTATCCTTGTAAATTTCATGGTGAACCTGAAGTTTAGTCTTTCTCCTCTGTCGTTCTGCTTGGCGACAGTGGAGAATAAATAAGGCAGTTGTCCAAGAAATCTTTAAATCAGAACTAAGTTACATTATATGTCAGATAAGGAAAGTATTTTTTAAGAGAAGTCATAAAAAGCAGACCTTCCTAGATTTCAAGACGGGCCCAATTTGCCTTACACTGCATCTTTGCAATATCCATCCATCCATTATCCGAACCGCTTATCCTGCTCTCAGGGTCGCTGGAGCCTATCACAGCAGTCATTGGGCCGCAGATGGGGAGACACCCTGGACAGGCTGCCAGGCCATCACACAGGCCCCCCCCCCCACACACACACACACACACATTCATACCTAGTATTCTGTTAAGGTAGTTTAGTGAATGACATTTTTCTAAGTCATTTCAATTGTTTTCTGCGACAGGTAGTGGTTCCTTTAACAAACACAGGACGTTAACCTCCCATGTGACTTTATATAGGAAGTGAAGATGCATTGCAAAAGTACAGCTATTTTTTTTAGGACAACTTTTTCCATCAGTAAATATGTGCCCACATCTAATGCCATTTGTAGCATCCTTGTTTCACTATGTCGCCCTTGTTCTGTACTGACAACTTGGCAGTAAGTTAAACACCTTTTGCAAATCAATAAACCTGCGGACAACGGATTCTGTCTCCAGAGTTTTGATGAACGGAAGGTGTTTAACTTACTGCCAAGCCCCAGTGAAACAGCGGCTTCAGCACAGAAGATAACGCAATATACGCGAGACACAGATGTTGGAAAAGAAAGACCCCACACTAAATACTAGATCCTGTTCTTCATGTGCTTCTAAATGCTCAAGTGGCTCTTTCACTGGGGTTGCTGCCGACATGGCGGGTGCTAAAGCAGAGGCAGCCAAGGCTCGCCTACCTTATACAAACAAGGAAATGGTGCTGAAAGAAGAAAAAGCACAATTAGAGGAAACAACGGATCTGTTGGCAGTAGAGACAGAAATGGTCACAGCTGTGGCTGAAGCAGAAGCCTTAGAAGCAGCTGTTGAAGGCAGTGATCGAAGTAGCTGCAAACTTCAACTCAAAGCAACCCCCCTTGACCCTGTAGCGCGTACCAGAGAATACGTTGCTGAACAGGCCAAAGAGCAAAATAAAATACAGTTAGCACCAGCACCGCATCTACCTTCTCAAGATGAGATCAGGCGGCTACACACAGAGCCAGTGTCAGCATTCTCTATCCAAAACCTACACCTCAAGGCAGACAGTAGCCAAGCCGACGCTGAACTTTTCTCTACAGCACCAACAGCTCAGCACCCACAGCTCGGTGCAGATATGCCTCTCTACTCGAGAAACATGCAAGATTATCATCGCACATTCAGAGCAAGGTCCAGAGACCACAGTCCCCCATGTTCTTCTGTGTCCAGTCACGCACCTCACTACCCTCACCGTGACCAATTTAGCATGACTGACTTCGTCAGATATTTCGCACGCCGTGAGCTGGTCACCACATGTTTGATCCATTTCAATGACCAACCACATAGCTAGAGAGCCTGGAAATGGTCCTTTCGGAATGCGGTCAGTGGCCTCGATTTGACATCCAGTGAGGAGATGGATTTGCTTGTCAAGTGGCTGGGGAAAGAGTCAGGTGAGCACACCAAACGGATCAGGGCAGTCCATGTTAACTCACCAGATAGAGGACTTGGGATAATATGGGATAGACTGGATGCATGTTACGGGGCCCCTAAGTAACTGAAGATGCGCTTTTCCAACATATCGATAGCATCCCAAAAATCTCCAACGGAGATTATTCGAAACTCCATGAGTTAAGTGATCTCCTCATGGTACTGGAGGCAGCTAAGGCAGATGGAGACTTTCCAGGCCTTCAATACCTTGATACATCACGGGAAATAAATCCTTTAGTCCAAAAGTTGCCCTTCAGCCTACAAGAGAAGTGGCTGTATCACGGATCCAGCTACAAACAACAGCACCATGTCTCATTCCCCCCCTTTGAAGTTTCTGTTGACATCATCAGAGAACAGGCTAAAATAAGGAACAATCCGAGCTTAAATTTCACTGGCCAAGTGGATGCTGGTCCAAAAGCAGACAAGACTCCATGGAGACTAAGCAGACAGAAGGAAATCTCAGTCCACAAAACATACGTACTTCCTACTGCTCCTCTTGCCTCAGACAGAGATGATCTTAAAGCTGACGATACCCATAGACAGTGCCCCATTCATAAAAAGCCCCATCTACTCAGTAATTGCCAGGTTTTCCGTGAGAAGCCTTGAGAGGAACGCAAAGCATTCCTGAAGGAGAACGGAATTTGCTTTAAATGTTGCACTTCTACGCAACACACGGTTAAGAACTGTAAGTCCACAACAACATGTCTTGAGTGTGGGAGTGCGAAGCATATCTCTGGTCTCCACCCCAGACCAGTACCATGGACCCAGGAGCCATGCTTCTCTACAGAGCATGGCGGGGAGCAAGACCTTACACCATCTTTAGAAGTCATAACTCGCTGCACTGAAGTCTGTGGTGGCGATCAGAGTGACAGACCATGCTCTAAGATCTGCCTCATTAAGAGCTACCCTGCCGGCCATCATGATAGAGCAATGAAGGTCTACGCAATCCTTGACAAGCATAGCAATAAATCCTTGCTTGTTCTGAATTCTTCGATGCCTCCAATGTCCAAGGCCCCACCTTTCCATATTCTCTCTGGACCTGCTCTGGAGTAACAGACCATGGGGAGAAGAGCCTGGAAAAGTCCGTCTTCCCCTGCCAAGCCTCTTGGAATGCAAGGACATCCATAACAACCGACTGGAGATTCCAACACCCAACGCCGCAGCTAACCCCCCTTACCTGAAGTCAGTGGCTCACCTCATCCCAGAGCTTGAACTAAATGCTCCAATCATGCTTCTCCTCAGGCGAGACATCATTACAGTCCATAAAGTGCGCAGGGAGGTGAATGGCCCTCGTGATGCTCCCTACGCCCAGAAACTCGACCTGGGATGGGTGATAGTTGGTAACGTCTGCTTGGGAGGTGATCACAAGCCCACCACAGTGAATACATTCTATACCAGCACAACAGAAAGAGAACGCCCCTCGATCTTTGAGCCCTGCCCAAACACCCTCCATTTGAAGGAGAGATACAGCCATTTCCAGTGTCCTGATCATCCTAGGGTGCGCTATACAGAGAAACTTACCTGCAATGAAAAAGCTGAACAGTTAGGCTCCACAGTATTTCAGCAGACAAAGGATGATAACAAAGTGGCTCCATCCATCGACGATCCTCTCATCCTTACAGCAGCAACCCTCCTTACTCAGAAAGTGAGTTTTCCTTCTGTCCCGGTTGGTGACTGGGTCAAAGACCTTCACAAAATGCCAGCGTCGACAAGTCCAGCATCTGGCTCAAACCTTCTGGGATAGATGGAAGAAGCGATATCTTTCTTCACTTCAGCCACGAAGGAAGTGGCAGTCTTCCCAGCCTGACCCTCAGCCTGGAAGCATTGGGCTTCTGAAGGACGACCAACTTAAGAGGAATGAATGGCCTTTGGGACTGATTACTCAAGTTTTCCCCAGCAGACAACAGGGTAGAGACCAAGGTCTCTAGGAAGGACGGGACTAAAGTGTTCCTGCGGCCCATTACTGAGACAGCCCTGCTTGTCGCTCCTGAGAAGGAGCCATAATAACTGTGTTAGGAACTGTTGGGTCTTGGCAGTTAATCACACCAGACGGGGAGTGTTCTGTTATGATAGTTTAGTGAATGACATTTTTATAAGTAATTTCAATTGTTTTCTGCGACAGACAGTGGTTCCTTTAAGAAACACAGGAAGTTAGCCTCCCATGTGACTTTAGTCAGGAAGTGAAGACGCATTGCAAAAGTATGGCTATTTTTTAGGATAACTTTTTCCATCAGTAAACGTCTGCACACATCTTATGCCATTCGTAGCATTATTGTTTCATTATGCCGCCCTTGTTATGTACTGACAACTTGGCAGTAAGCTAAACACCCTGTGCAAATCAATAAATTGTTGTCAACGGATTCTGTCTGATGAGTTTTGATGAACGGAAGGTGTTTAACTTACTGCCAAGTTGTCAATACATAACAAGGGCGGCATACCTAGGGACAATTTAGTAATGCCGGTTCACCTGACCTACATGTCTTTGGACTGTGGGAGGAAACCGGAGCAAACCCATGCAGACATGGGGAGAACATGCAAACTCCACACAGAGGACGACCCGGGACGACCCCCACGGTTGGACTACCCTGGGGCTCGAACCCAGGACCTTCTTCCTGTGAGGCGACCGCACTAGCCACTGCGCCACCGTGCCGCCCATCCTTTGCAATATGTCTATTGCATAGACAGTGATGTTGATTATGAAATGATGCACTGTATTGTTCATCACTACCTCTTGCCCCTGTTGGGGGAGTGCTGTACCCCTGTATTTATATCCCTCTTGTGTCTAAATCTAATCTTTGACAAAAATCTACTCTTATTTCTTATTTTGCACTGTTCTATTTATTATTGACTAATCAAAAATCAACAATACTGTAGGGCCACAGGGGTGTTTTTCTGAGTGCCATTGATGTTTTTACTGGCTGCTGCTGTTGTTGGTGGTACATGAATTTAAAATTGTTCTATTGATGTGCGTTCACAACAATTCATTTTGAATAAAAGCACAGGCTTTAAGATGCTATCAGTTTTGGATTTTTGTTGATTTGCATGATGCTGTGGATAAAAGTGGTAGTGTACCTGCAACGGTACCAGCAAGAGTTAAAGGGAAGGTTTACAAGATGGTTGTGAGACCAGCTATGTTATATGGTTTGGAGACAGTGGCGCTGACGAAAAGACAGGAGGCGGAGCTGGAGGTGGCAGAGTTGAAGATGATAAGATTTTCATTGGGAGTGACGAAGAAGGACAGGATTAGAAACGAGTATATTAGACGGACAGCTCAGGTTGGACGGTTTGGAGACAAAGCAAGAGCGGCGAGATTGAGATGGTTTGGACATGTGTGGAGGAGAGATGCTGGGTATATTAGGAGAATGATGCTGAATATGGAGCTGCCAGGGAAGAGGAAAAGAGGAAGACCAAAGAGGAGGTTTATGGATGTGGTAAGGGAAGACGTACAGGTGGCTGGTGTGACAGAGGAAGATGCAGAAGACAGGAAGAAATGGAAACGGATGATCCGCTGTGGCGACCCCTAACGGGAGCAGCCAAAAGTAGTAGTAGTAGTAGATACTGAATCGTAACCCCTATATCGTGATACGTTTTGTATCACCAGATTCTCACCAGTACACAGCCCTAGAGACAAGTATTTGGAAACATTATATAGTAATATGTAATCTCCCTGCTGATGGTCTTATTTGATTATGTCGGTCATGTAGAGGCATCAAAATTAAGTTGAGACTAATAAATAAAGTTTACATTTAATTTTGCTCAGTAGTATTCTTTATATAACAGGCCAGACAGTCATGTGGAGCTAAATACTTTTTGGGCCTCTAAACTTCTGCAAAAAAATGGGCGTTGCATTTAAGTCCTCCCGTGCCATATCTCTTCTTGTCTTCAATCCACTGGCTTCTTTAGCACTGTTAACCCCTTCTGATAACCTGGATATTGCTCCTTGTTTGTCACACTTCTCCGACAATGAATTGAGCCCTCTACCACAGTCGGAACTGAAGAATATCACTCTATCTGCCCCCATCTCTTCTGTACTGGCACCACAATCCCTACTAAGCACTGAATGACTATGAAAAAAAAAATCAACTCTGCAATATTTTATGTATTGCAGTATTACAGAATAAAAAAATAATTCGCATAATTTCACCAGATATATGAAGCTTTTAACTTTCAAAGCTCCATCTGCAAAGAACATATGACTCTAGCAATGATTAGGGTGATTTTAGAGGAGGAAATAAGGCAATTGTCCAAGAAGTCTTTAAATTACAACTAAGTTACATTATATGTCAGATATGGAAAGTATTTTTTTTTTAAGAGAAGTCATAAAAAGTAGACCTTGCTAGATTTCATGATGGGCCCAATTCGCCTTACACTGCATCCTTTGAAATAGGACTATTGCATATACAGTCATGTATATGCATGCTAAATAATCCAGGTAAGAAAATCAAACAAAGTGGAATCAATTCATCCGGACACAACGTTTGTTGACAGATACGTTTCATCACTCATCTAAGTGACCTCTTCAGTCTAAACTGAAGCTTATCCTTAGCAACAGGACCACCCTCAACACTGACCAAGTGTGTCTGCTCCTGAAGCTGTCTTCAGTCCACGTACTTCACAGACAGGGGGCAGTACTATAGGCAGAAGCATGGGTGTGCTATGGGTTCCCTAGTCTCACCTGTAGTGGCCAACTTGTATATGGAGGAAGTGGAAAAGAGGCACTGATGTCCTATCCAGGGACACCACCTAGCCTTTGGTTCAGATTTGTGGACGACACCTGGGTTAAAATTAAATCTCAGGGCGTAGCACATTTCACCACCACATGAACTCTGTGGACACCACATCAAGTTCACCAGGGAGGATGTGGAACATGACAGGTTAGCCTTCTTATGCTGTGAAATTGCAGTTGGTGATGGGGGACATTTGATTGTTGATGTTTACTGTAAACCAACACATACTGATCAGTACTTAAGGTTTGACTCTCATCATCCACTGGAGCACAAACTAGGAGTCATCAGGACGCTGGACCACCGAGCTGACAACGTCCCCACCGACACAGCGGCTGAGGAAGGGGAGAAATCCCACATTAAACAGGCCCTGGTTAAGTGTTGTTATCCTTACTGAGCATTTGTCAAAGCCAGGAAGACGCCCAAACAGTGCACCAGCCGATCGAAGACAGCAGTAGGACAACAGCTGTCTAAGTGTAAACCAGCGGTGATTCCGTATGTGGTGGTAGTGTTGGAACAGCTGGGACGCGTATTTTCCAAATACAGTGTCTCGGTTTCTTTCAAACCCCAAAACACGCTGTGCCAGAAATTGGTCCACCTCAAGGATCGGGTCCCCCAGCACAAACAGAGCAATATAGTGTAGCTGTTAAGTACCAGGAGGATTGCCGTGACTTGTACGTCGGGGAAACTAAACAGATGCTGGCCAAGAGGATGGCGCAACACAGGAGAGCTAACACGTCAGACCAGGACTCCACAGTCTACACCATCTACAGACCAGGACTCCACAGTTTACACCATCTACAGGCCAATGGCCACTCTTTCAAGGATGAGGATGTGCACATCCTTGATAGGGAGGAACACTGGTTTGAACGGGGAGTCAAAGAGGCCATCTACGTGAAGAGGGAACGACCATCCCTGAACTGAGGGGCAGGGCCTTAGAGTACATCTGTCACCATCTTACAATGCTGTGATTGCAAACATTCCCCAATCCTCTGTGAATAGTACACATGGCCATTGTAACTCTAGTTAATGGTCACGCCCGTATTTGCATATGAAACTGTTGGTTTGGGTCGTTATGCCACTGTTGTTTATTAGAGTGGGGATACCTGCAGTTAGTTGAGAGTGAAGAGGTAACTTATGCCCCTTTTCCACTACATGGTACCGGCTCAACTCGACTCGACTCGCTTCTGTGTCGTTTTCCATTATCGTAACAGTGCCCCCTCAGTGTAGGTGGTTGTCATAGCGACGCCTAGTTTTCAATTTCAAAATGTACTGTTAAGATAACTTCGCTTCGGTATTTAAAAACGCCGGGTGATATCCCATGCTCGCACTAATAATGCAGTGATGCAAAATGATGCAGTGACGCGTTTCTCTCCCCAATCAGAGGTCTACATTGATTTTGGTACCCGCTCCAGTTTTTTTGGAACCTTGGCTAAAAAAGTGGTATCAGAAAAGTGGTAACAGTTACCAAAATGCTGGTACTTCCCAGTAATGGAAAACGAAAAAAAAAAAAGGGGGGCTAGTTGAGTCAAGTCGAGCTGGTACCATATAGCGGAAAAGGTGCACTAAATTAGTGATGACACATCTGTCAATAAACATTGTGTCCAGATGAACTGATTCAACCTTCTTTGATCATGTACTACCTCGTGCATTATCCAAAGGAGTTGAATCAAGTGCAAAGAGGCGAAATGTCTTCACAGATATATATACCAAGTCCAGTTGCACTTGATTCAACTCCTTTGGATAACCATGACCTGGATGAATGAGAACATTCACAGACATACCTCGTACATTCACTTTGAAGTGAAGAGTGAGAGATACAGTGGTGTTTTGAAAAAAAAATAAACAACTGTGTGAAAGATATACCATGATGAGATAATGTATCTTTAATTGTGGCCATGCATCCTGTCTGTGTGCCGTAAATCGTTGCATCAGGTTTTGCAGAGGTATCTGGAAATAGTACATAGTAATATCTAATCTCTTATTTGATTATGTTATTCATAGAGAGGCATCAAAATTGAATTGAGACTAATAAATAATCAATGTATAACTCCTTGTAGCAAAGTTTAATGACTTAAATGGTTATAGATATCCCACTTTAGTAAACCTTTCTGGCAACACATTTTTATGTTTGACTGTTAAAGTGATCTGACGTACAATGTGATTTTTAATACCTTAAACTGAGAGAATTAAAAAAGCAAGCGCAATTAAAACTCACCTCGGGGTATGACCATTCAGGGGAGTAGTCAGTGACCATGAAGAGCCTGCCAGTAGCCTGGAGCATCCCGAGAGCTCCCTGGGCCACGGCTGCAGACACTACCTCCGCTACATGCATGTAGGACAGCGAGCCTGCGTCTCCGCTGGTCCCTCCAGTCCCAGCCCCTCCGCTCAGAGACTGAGGGCTGCAGCAAGGCTGGAGACAAAGATCTGAGGGGCTGTAGCCTGAACCCCTGGCACCTCCATCTTCCGGTCCCTGCTGGGTGGCCCCACTGGCGGTGGTCTGACTGTCTGAGCTGTGGGATGTCACCAGCTGATGGGCGTACAGGGCCCCGCCAGCCGACATAGCAGTCCCACTGCCGTCCACTGAGATAAAATCGTTGATGAGGTCAGAGAACTGGTTCCCAAAGGAGATGTCAAAGTGATCCAGGCTGATCTCCATGCCTGCGCTTCCTGCTCCTCCATTACTGGTCCCACCACCCAGGCCCTGGTGGCTTCCTACAGTGTTGTAGAGCCCCTGGACCATGCCAGTGCCCTGTAGAAGAGGCTGCAGCTGCTGTTGTTGCTGGGTGCGGCTGCCACTGTCACTGCTATTGTTTCCATTGTGAATGGCCACTCCATCCCCTGCACCTCCTGCCCCGGCTCCCCCACCATCTGAGGCAGGCTGCAGGAAGTGCTCTGTCCCTCCTCCTTCTGAATTTGCCCCTCCACAGGCCTGCATATGATCGCCAGCTTTGAGGAGGGTGTCTGTCCCGTTTTCAGCGGCTCCAGCCTGAGCTGACCCCACATTACCTGGTTGCTCCAGACCCACCACCTCCTCATGTTCAGTGCCCAGTCCAGGGAAGCCCCCCTGGTACTGTAACATCTGGAGGGAGCCGGCCTGGCCAGGCCCCTCCGTAGGTGAGCCTCCATTACAGTTGGCCCTATGCTGGCTCTGGTGGGCCTGGTGGTGGTGATGGAGGTGGCCATTGCTGCCAGTGGAGTCCGTCTTTACCACCTGCATGCCCATGTAGGCCCCAGAGTCATGGGAGTTGTGCTCCATCATGTGAGTCTTCTGGCTCATGCTGGCCCTCCCCTGCTGAGTTTGGCTGGTCTGAGAGGTATCCTGGAGGAAGAAGCTTGGGGAGCGGTTCTGATGCGACATGTGAGGGCTGGAAATGGCCTGACCGTAGCCCACTGTGGCAGCGCCAGAGGTGTAGTCCTGTTTGGAGTCAATGGCACTGAAATCCATTTGCTCAAGGGTGGTGCTGGGGCTCAGGCCTCCACCAGAGGGAAGCAGAGAGCCCGCAGCAGTAAGGGTAAGGTTGCCCTGGGCGGTACCAGCCCCAGATGACACAGACACCCCTGTGCCACAGTTGACTACGGCCCCCACTTGATAGCCGCTCTCCTTGGCCAGCTGCTGCTCAAAGGATGTATCCTCCGTCTTGATGTTCTTCACCAGGGCTGAATTGAAGCTGTAGCCGTTGTCCGACATGGACGGGGAGGGCTGCAGGCTCCCATTAGTGCTGGCGCCACCACAAGTAGAGGAAGAGGCTGAGGAAGAGTTGCCCTCTGTCTTCAGTGCACTGCCTCCGTAGGTCTGGCCCTGCTTGGGGTTGTTCAGGAAGCAGTCGGGGTCAAAGTTCATGTTGGTCTCTGGAATCTTGATGGCTCCAGAGTCCAGGCTGCTGGACAGCACCAGCTCCTCTGACACCCCGGCGGCAGAAAGCATGGATAAACTGTCTCCTCCGCTAGTGGTCCCGGCCTCCCCGACTCCTCCAGTGGGGAAGGCAAATTTGTGGCTGTCTGCAGTCACGGACAGCACCAGGCCCTGTGAGGTGGCATCTGTACCCATCAGGTGTGTGTTGGGACCCCCGGTGGGGGACATGCTGTAGACAGGGTCCCCGGTGACCTCGGACATGAAAACACTCTGAGACAGGCTGGACATGACGGACGCCACGTGGCCCATCCCCGTCACCACGGGACTGTCGGCCATGTCTGGGTCACTGTTGAGCCCACTGCTGATGGAGACGGGTGAGTTTTGGGTGGTGTCTGGTACCTCCACCTGGTTGGTGGATGACACCTCCGTACTGTTTTGGTGGAGGAGGACTGGCTTGTGGACCTTGCCATTGCGCTTCTCCCTGGGGTTTCCCCCTCCACCTCCTCCCCCAGAGCTTTTGCCCCCACCGTGGGTGCTGTGCTCGGTCTTCCCCTCCGACACATCATTGTTCTGGACTTCGGAGTGGGCGCTGCTGTAGCCGCCTGAGCGCGGGTCCACCTTGGGAGAGATGATGCGGTGCTTGGCGCTGTTGCATTTGTGGTGCACGCTGCTCCCTGCACCTGTATAAAGATAAAGACAGAGAGAGAGAGAGAGAGAGAGAGAGAGAGAGAGAGAGAGAGAGAGAGAGAGAGAGAAATATGCATATGAGAGATGCAGTGAAACGAAGGGAAATCATATGTAAGTGAGCGAGTTAGCTGGGGCTGGCTGGTTTGTTTGTGTATTTATGAGCCTGTGAAACATTATTCTCTCCTCAAGGGTGATAAACCAACCCCTTTTTTGTTCAGTGTGAGTTAAGCGAGGCTTATGAATGGTTTGGTGCTTCAGCTAATCAGAGGTAAAATGGCAATTGGGTGTCAAAAAGAAAAGTTTCGCTTTTCAATTTTTTTTAAATGACCTTCTGCTCTATATTTCTTCATGAATAACAGCCTCCTGAAAATATTCATCCAAGATGGTTTGATTGATTTGCGTGACTCCCAACAACAGCTGGGTTATTTCAGATATGGCTTTGACACTGTTATCAGTACACAACAAGTAAGCCAATAACCCTGACACTCTACATTTGCTATAAATCTCCTGGCTGCCACAGATTTTAATCACCTTGTTCTGTCTACTTCATAACAGACTGTCTCTCTATGACCTTTCTGCTTCTCCCGCTGACTTTCCCCATTCCTCTCCTGAGCCCAAACTCCGTCCCACCGGCTCGCCCCTTACCCAGGGTGCCCGTGCAGAGGCAGTTGTGAGTCCGGGGAGGTGGCTTGGTTTGGTGGCTGTCCAGAATCTGTTGCACCAGCTGCTCCACAGAGAAGCCGGAGCTGCTGTTCCCGTTGCTGCAAGTCCACTTGATGCCATGAACTGCCGGGAGAGAGGAGGAGACAGAGATGTCAGCCAGCCCACCAACAGACCACCACCAGCCACGCCAGCCCCCCGCCCCCACCCACTGTTCTCTAACCTATACGCTCGCTCTGTCTCATGTACCACTCGCTCAGGTGCGTCCACATCATGGATAGCCACAATCAGCCTCGAAAGGGAGAGAAATCCCGAATTCCTGACTGTAGACGGTCTACTATCCTACTTCTAGTGATGGTGGCAGAAGTGGTCGTTCTGACTGCATAGCGTTTAGTATGGACAATTGAGCTGTTAACACTAGGTGTGTGGGTGGCATACCTACTGAAGTAATAGCAGCGGTAGAGGGGCCGGGGGTTGTAGCTGTGGTAGTAACAGTAGTAGTGGTAGTAGTGTTAGCGATAATTATTTGTAAACTTTTTAATGTATTTCTCTTTACTAAAGTGGCACAAGAAGAAAGTAGGAGTAGTAACAATAGGAGTGCTACTGGTAGCCAATTAAAAAAAAAATCTTTTCCCCCCTTTTTCTCCCCAATTGTACTTGGCCAATTACCCCACTTTTACAAGCCATCCCGGTTGCTGCTCCGCCCCTTCTGCTGATCCGGGGAGGGCTGCAGACTACCACATGCCTCCTCCCATACATGTGGAGTCACCAGCTGCTTCTTTTCACCTGACAGTGAGGAGTTTCGCCAGGGGGACGTAGCGCGTAGGAAGATCAGCTTATTCCTCCCAGTTCCCCCTCCCCCCCGAACAGGCGACCTGACCGACCAGAGGAGGCGCTAGTGCAGTGACCAGGACACATACCCACACCCGGCTTCCCATCCAGACATAGCCAACTGTCTGTAGGGAAGCCCGACCAAGCCGGAGGTAATACAGGAATTCGAACCGGAGATCCCCGTGTTGGTAGGCAACGGAATAGACCGCCACGCCACTCGGACGCCCTCTGTTAGCCACTGTAATAGTGGCAATACTGTCATAGTTGTCATAATGGGAGCAGTAGTAATAATAACAGTTGCAACTGCAGTAGTGATAGCAGTAATAACAGTAACGGTAGCAGTTCTTGTAAATGTTGTTGTGGTAGTTGCAAAATTAGACATAATGGCAGTAGAAATAGAAGTAGAATAAGTAACACTAACAGCTGTGGTAGTAGTACTAGTAGCAGTAGTAGTAGCACTAGTAATAGCTGTTGTAATGTGAAGTAGTAGAATTTTATACCTATTAATCAATACACTTTTTTTTGGTAGGCAATGGAATAGACTGCTACACTACCCGGACGTCTGGCAGTGGAGTTTTTAACTAGATTGTTTAACACAATCACATAAAGTGAGAGGATGCCTGAGGAGTGGAGAAGAAGCATACTGGTACCGATTTTCAAGAACAAGGGCGGTGTGCAGAACTGTAGCAGCTACTGAGGTATAAAGTTGATCAGCCACAGCATGAAGATATGGGAAAGAGTAATAGAAGCTAGGTTAAGAGGAGAGGTGATGATCAGCAAGCAGCAGTATGGTTTCATGCCAGGAAAGAGCACCACAGATGTGATGTTTGCTTTGAGAATGTTGATGGAGAAGTATAGAGGAGGCCAGAAAGAGTTGCATTGTGTCTTTGTGGATTTAGAGAAAGCATACGACAGGGTGCCGAGAGAGGAGGTGTGGTATTGTATGAGGAAGTCGGGAGTTGCAGAGAAGTACTATGTAGGAGTGGTGCAGGATATGTATGAGGGAAGTGTGACAATGGTGAGGTGTGCGGTTGGAATGACAGATGGGCTCAAGGTGGAGGTGGGATTACATCAAGGATCGGCTCTGAGCCCTTTCTTGTTTGCAGTGGTGACAGGTGGTGACAGGTTGACGGACAAGATCAGGCAGGAGTCTCCATGGACGATGTGTTCATGGATGACATTGTGATCTGTAGTGAGAGTAGGGTGCAGGTGGAGGAGAGCCTGGAGAGGTGGAGGTATGCACTGGAGAGAAGAGGAATGAAAGTCAGTAGGAGCAAGACGGAATACATATGCGTGAATGAGAGGGAGGACAGCGGAATGGTGAGGATGCAAGGAGGAGAGGTGACGAAGGTGGATGAGTTTAAATACTTGGGGTCAACTGTTCAAAGTAACAGGGAGTGCAGAAGAGAGGTGAAGAAGAGAGTGCAGGCAGGGTGGAGTGGGTGGAGAAGAGTGTCAGGAGTGATGTGTGACAGAAGGGTACCAGCAAGAGTTAAAGGGAAGGTTTACAAGATGGTAGTGAGACCAGCTATGTTATATGGTTTGGAGACAGTGGCACTGATGAATAGACAGGAGGTGGAGCTGGAGGTGACAGAGGACAGGATTAGGAAGGAGTATATTAGAGGGACAGCTCAGGTTGGACAGTTTGGAGACAAAGCAAGAGAGACGAGATTGAGATGGTTTGGACATGTGTGGAGGAGAGATGCTGGGTATACTGGGAGAAGGATGCTGAATATGGAGCTGCCAGGGAAGAGGAGAAGAGGAAGGCCAAAGAGGAGGTTTATGGGTGTGGTGAGGGAGGACATGCAGGTGGCTGGTGTGACAGAGGAAGATGCAGAGGACAGGAAGAGATGGAAACGGATGATCCGCTGTGGCGCCCCCTAACGGGAGCAACCGAAAGTAGTAGTAGTAGTAGTAGTAGTAGTAGGTTACCTATTAATTAACGCTTATTATAGTCTTATTAACACATGATAATGTTAATAAGCATTTTATAAGATTCATAAGTGCATTATTACCTGTTAATTAACACTTATTACATGCACTTCATGTAAAGCATTTCCAGATGTATTATTCCATCCATCCATTATCTGAACCACTTATCCTGCTCTCAGGGTGGCGAGGATGCTGGAGCCTATCCCAGCAGTCACTGGGCGGCAGGCGGGGAGACACCCTGGGCAGGCCGCTAGGCCATCACAGGGCCCCCCCCCCACCCCCACACCACACACACGATTCACCTGACCTACATGTGTTTGGACTGTGGGAGGAAACCCACGCAGACACGGGGAGAACATGTAAACTCCACACAGAGGGCGACCCCCAAGGTTGGACTACCCCGGGGCCTGAACCCAGGACTTTCTTGCTGTGAGACGACCGTGCTAACCACTGGGCCACCATGCATATTAATGATGAATTAATGCTAATTAATTAACGCTAATTGCAAACAGTAATACTGTTAACCTCAGTCACATGAAAGTCCTCCCTCCTTTCATTCTTCTCCCTTCCGCCACTCCCTCTATACTTTCCCCACTCCGAGGCAAGGCCTTTGCACACCAAGTCTGAATTTTTCATCTGACAGTTTTGCACGTCTAAATATGAATATGACCTCAGGTTTTAACCATACAGTTTTTTCAATGAGTTTTGAGTGTTGTTGGGGAAAAAAAGAAAGAAAAAAATATAAATCAAACTTGGTTTCCAAAGGCCTTTAGAGCAGCGGTTTGTCCCCAGTCTCCTCTCTCCCTTTCAGTTTTACACCATGAGATGTGAACTACACTAGACCTCTTAGAAGGAGCCAGCAGCCTGAGTCAACCTGGTGTGTGTGTGTGTGTGTGTGTGTGTGTGTCTCCCTCCCTCTTTCTCCTGTGTAAGTGTATCTCCTGAGGCATTGTGGTTTCCCAGCTGTGAGGGTTGATGAAGGTGAGGCCCCCCCCCGGCCTCTGTTGTGACAGGAGGGAAGAACATCACCTCGCTGCTTTCTGGACCGTCCACCGCTCGCCGCCTCGCTCACACATTAACGTCTACTACTAATACCTTTCATCGCCCTGCTTGCCAGCCAGACAGCCACATATGATGGAGCTGATAGTGGCGCTACTGACTCAATGGTACCAAGCAGAAAACCACTGCCTACTGCAGTTTCCAGCCACTCAACTGGGGGAAAAATTGTAATATTTCAGAAGTGGAGCACATTTAGACTGTAAAACAATATCAAGAAAGGTTTAACAACACCAGCTCCCTGTACTTCACCAGTTCCTTTGGTCAAACATTCACGAGAGAGAGAGAGAGAGAGAGAGAGAGAGAGAGAGAGAGAGAGAGAGAGAGAGAGAGAGAGAGAGAGAGAGAGAGAGAGAGAGAGAGAGAGAGATACTGTAGATGGCAGGTGAGAGTATGCATGAAAGATAAAGCAAGAATTTGCTCAGTGCAGTTCTGTGTGCTTAAGTGAAACCATGGGAGGGAGGGAGGGAGGAGAGAGAAAGAGAGAGAGAGAAAGAGAGAGAGAGAGAGAGAGAGAGAGAGAGAGAGAGAGAGAGAGAGAGAGAGAGAGAGAGAGAGAGAGAGAGAGAGAGAGAGAGAGAGAGAGAGAGAGAGCTTTGGAAATTAAAAGACAGAGCCAGTTAAGAACACCAAGAAAAGAAAAAAAACAGGCTGTGAAAGATAATTGGATGAATCTGATTCGATGCTCGCTCCAAAGCATTTAAGATTTCCTGATGCATTACATGCGGTCACCAGCAGGTGTCAGCAGAGCAGTTTTTATCAAGCTAACACCGTGGCCTCGAAACACTTAGTATTTCTTCAACGAGGACATACTGATGAAGACAACAGACACACAATACGTGTTTCATTTGGATCTTTGTCACTCATGATGAAGTCTAACTTTTGTACTATCATTGCTTTATCTCACTTCTGGCATCATTTCTGAAGAAAGTGAATTTTTTGGTGGTCAAATTTAACAAAAACTCTTTCCATCATTGTGAGGAGAGACAGCCAGGGCAGACAAATGACTGGGGGTCACTTACACAACAATCTGGGTTACCATACAGCCCCTGACAGTTTGTAATGTATGCAACAGTACAAACAGTTCAGATAAGATGATGCCGGCATTACTAACAAAGGGATGGTTGGGCCAATGGGCATGTCAGCCGTCCCTACCACGGATCCTCTTCCGTGACAAAGCTAGCGGGGTGTCTGCATAGCGGGGGAGCGCATCCCTTCTGCCGCTCTGACTCAGAGCGAGGATGATGGAGCGAGAGTGACAGCATAACGCAATAGCTTACATCCACCATGTATCCCCATCCCTCTGTGTCCAAACAATCCTGTCTCTCCTCCGGCCCCAATCTCTCATGCCAGATTTCCCACAGCCCTCTTCAGGGCCTAATGTGGCCGGGCGTCACCCCCCAGAGGCTGCGGGTTGTTGACATACAGTTACCACCGTGTCTGCCTGTCTCCTCTGCTCACTGGTGGTTATGTACCAAAGCAGACATGACAGGGGCAGAGCCGCTGGGTCCGATCCCGACAGCGCCAGCACCGGCAGGGGTGGCGCCCATCGACCCGGTCACATCATCACCGTCATGACTGCATCTTGTCTTGAGTGGCATCATGCGGGCCTACAATGACGAAGGCGGACTCTCTGTAGGGTTCGGACACATATAGCATCCTCTTTTCCCTGCACCACTGAATGCTATATGGGACATTATGGTACAGTACAGTACAATGGGGCCAGCCCTCTCAAGTGCTGCCCTGTTTCTTTTCTTCCCTGGTGCTGTCTGTCTGTCTCGCCTGGAGACCAGCCTTCTGTCCGTCTGATTATTTGTCAGATCTGTCAGCCGGCTCGGGGCATGGCTGGGGATACTCTGCTGCGTGTTTATGGCATTAAGAGCAAAAGAGTGAATCAAGCGGCCAGATCATAGCGTGACTGAGCAGCCAAGCCACTCTTAAACCTCCCTTCTCCTCTCTGTCTTCCATCAACCCCAGGGCATTAAAGAAGGACCAGGTCAGACAGTGCCATGTGTCACGGGGTTTAAATTTGGATTGGCGTGTGTATTTGTGTGTGTGAGTTGGAGTACGATGGGTCAAAGTGCGCACATGAGTGTGCTTGTTTTTGTCAAAGGCAGACAGCTAAGATAAGATGAACTGATCCATGAAATCCACATTCTTCCTTTGGTTTTTTTCTTTTTGGTATCATTAGAGGCGTCAAACGGTTTGCACAGTAAAATACTGTAGAGAAACTAAGAGGGCAAGCGCAAGAGAGATGAGGGCAATTATGTTCAATAAAGCTGACACACTGCTGAGGAAGAAGAGAGCTATTTGACATTAAACTGTGAATTCATGCAAGCAAATTTAAAAAAAAAATACTGTTAATATGCGCGTCAAGCGTGGCACTGTTTTCCTGCATATTGTCCTGGAAAACACGTTTTGTGAGGCTTTGCGCAGGTGTGTCGAGATGCCGGCTCATCTAGCTGCTCTCTGGGCAATCTATCTGAGGGCTTGGGGAAAGCTTTGTGTATGCATGAAAACAGACTAACACTGCACACATCGTAAAGCCCTCCCACACAATGCAAACACACATGCGCTGATGAATGGAAGTTGCCTGTGTAAGATATGGGTCACTCTGGGGAGGATATACCGTAACTAAATGCCTGATGTATAATTTAATGTTGAATAATGCATGGATAATACAGTATACGCTTAATCTCTCACACCCGGTGTCAAGGGAAAGACTTTTCCATCAACACGCCACTAGATGGCAATGTTGCTCCATCATTACGGCTGTGTTGACATTCTGACTGCTGTGGGGGAGAGAAGAATGGATGAGAGGAGGGGGAGAGAGAGAGAGAGATGAGGGCTTTATTGCTCTTTATGTTGCCCCCTTATGTAGACCAGCAGCTAGAAGGCATCTCGCTCTCAACCTCTTTGTCCCAACAACTCCCAAAGTTAATGACTTCACGCATTATTGCAAATGGTGTTGGGTTTTACACTGACACTGATGTAATGAACACAATGGTGTGCTGTTGCACCGTGACTGTCCCGAGGTATAACTTTATGTTAAAGTATGTCCTAAAGCTGATAGCCAACCGTGCAGTGAAGTGATAACAATCCAGCCGGTGTGATGATGGCTGAGGCCCAGCTGTCTCATCAGTATGCAGAGTGTGTGTGTGGATGTGTGTGTGCGCGCGCGTGTGTGTGTGTGTGTGTGTGTGTGTGTGCTCTTAAAGGTGCTGATACGCCCGTCTTTACCTGGCCACATCAACGATAATCGGCTGCTGCGACATCAGTCACAGCTTGGCTTCTGCCAGACGCAACGCAGCCAAAGTCTAGCCATTAAAGACACCTGAATAACTTGCTCAAAGATTTCCAGAGTCCTGCCAGGTCCCCCCGTATGGCTGTAATTGCCATCCGACAAAACCTGACATTTTCCAAAACATCGCCTCAATCTATGGGCAGGTCCAGGGACTCGTAAAAAACACGCAGCATGTCTCTCCCACCGTTAGTGAAGCTGATAATACCAGGGCTCTATCTACCGAACTGGGGCGGGGTAGGGAAGGGGTGGGGGCGGGCGGGCGGGGAGAGAGAGAGACAGAGAGAGAGGGGAGGTGTGAAGGATTTCTGGTGAGTCAGACTATTCCTCCCACGCACTAGCATGAATCAATAACCAGCTAGCTCCCTCGCTCGGCCTCGCCTCTCTTCCCGGGCTGGAGAGGAGCGGCACTCTCAAGACTGGCCAGCACGGTGCCAGCGGTCTAGGGGAAGAGATGACCTGTGACCCCCAAACCAGCGGATGGCTCCGGGAAGAGGAGGAACTCACCCGCCGATGTGGGGACACGCGGCGACCGAGGATGCTCTCTGGCCGAAGCGCTGAGTGCACTAAGAGTACCCGCTATCTGCTAATAGGCCCGAGCATTAAATCTTCTGAAGGCCCTGCCAGCCGCTACCACCGGTCTCCCAACGCATGTGGACATGCAGGAGCTATTAAGGCCTTTTAGAGGGGAGACAGCGACCGCTTATACGAGCAGGCAACGAGTCTGGCCTGTGTTTAAATGGATAAAGCAATAAATAAATACATGTATAAATAAGTGCAGGCGTGTGATTTTAAGTCATCTGGTACTCACACATGGGCTTCAGCTGACCAATCAGCTCCTCCTTCGTCCACTTGGCCCACTCCTTCTTGTCTGTGTTGATGGAGCACAGGATTGGACCGCATGGCTTCCCGCAGTCCTCGATGGCCGGGACGTTCAAGTAGTGGACGAGCACGATGTCAGGGTTCTGCGGCGGGAGGGAAACAGCGGGTCAGGGGAGGTTGGCGTCAGCAAAGAGGAGGAACATGACCCAAAACAAACCCCCCCCCCAAAACACTCCGGGCTACAGGCGCGCGGGAAGAGGTCGCTACAGTATGACGTCATTGTTCCGCGTTTAAGGCGCCCCCGGTCGCTACAGTATGACGTCATTGTTCCGTGTTTACCGGCGCCCCGGTCGCTACAGTATGACGTCATTGTTCTGCGTTTACCGGCGCACCTGGTCGCTACAGTATGACGTCATTGTTCCGTGTTTAAGGCGCCCCCGGTCGCTACAGTATGACGTCATTGTTCCGTGTTTAGCCCCGGTCGCTACAGTATGACGTCATTGTTTGTTTCGTGTTTACCGGCGCCCCCGGTCGCTACAGTATGACGTCATTGTTCCGCGTTTACCGGCGCACCCGGTCGCTGCAGTATGACGTCATTGTTCCGCGTTTAAGGCGCCCCGGTCGCTACAGTATGACGTCATTGTTCAGTGTTTACCGGCGCCCCCGTCGCTACAGTATGACGTCATTGTTCTGTGTTTACCGGCACGGTAGAAGCTAGCTCCCATCGACGCAGAGAACGGAAATGGAGTAGAGAACGGTCAACTGAGCATGCGCGAAATGCCTCTGCCGCGCCTCCACACGCCCCGCGTAGCATCCAGGCGCTGGGATTCTAGGAAGACCCACCTCTAGTCTGCGTCTGATTAGCTAACTTTAACCCTAACCCCGCCCTAACCCTAACCTACCCAAACAACGGAGGCAACGAGTACTTGCGCATGCTCAGTTGACCGTTCTCTGCATCGATGGGAACTAGCCTCTACCTTTAAGGAGCCCCCGGTCGCTGCAGTATGACGTTATTGTTCTGCGCGTAAGGCGCGTATTGCAGATTTGGACTGGCGTGTTTACCCGCTTTATTATTAAAAATGTACATTCCGCACAGCGCTGCTAAGATAAAGGCAGGACGTGAAGGTGGCTGGTATGACAGAGGAAGATGCAGAAGACAGGAAGAGAGGGAAACGGATGATCCACCGTGGCGCCCCCTAACGGGAGCAGCCGAAAGTGATAGCAGTAGTGGTACGTTAGGAAAGGCATACTGTTGAGTCTAAGAGGTTTACACAGTCACCTGCCACAACTGGGGGAGCTTCACCCACCACTAGGGGGAGCTCCAGCCCGCCCGCCTTCCCGCGCTAATGCTAGGCTAGAGACGGAGATTTTTGTTGACAGTGGCGAAGCGCAGTAGTGATACGCAGAAGCTGTGGCTCAGCAGCCCCTTTTTGCACTACATGGTACCGGCTCGGCTCGACTCGCTTCTGTGTCGCTTCCCGTGACCGTACAGTACCCCCTCGGCGTTGCTGGATTTTCGGCCCTCCGTTATTTTCAATTTCAAAATGTACTTTTAAGATAACTCCGCTGCGACCGCTTCCATATTTAAAAATGCCGGGTGATATGTCATGCGCGCATTGATGACGCAGAGACGCAAAAGGATGCAGTGACGCATTTCTCTGACCAATCAGAGGTCTGCACTGATTCTGGTACCCGCTCCAGTTTTTTTTTAACCTCGACAAAGGTGGTACCAAAGAAGTGCTAACAGTTCCCAAAACGCCGGAACTTTCCAGTAATGGAAGACGAAAAAAGGGCGAGTCGAGTCGAGTGGAGTGGAGTGGAGCGGAGCCGGTAGCGCGTAGAGCAGTGTTTCTCAACCGGGGGTCCGCGGACCCCTAGTGGTCCGTGGTGTAATTGCAAGGGGTCCGTGAAAATAAAATATCTTTAAAAAAAAGATCCTATGACATTTATAGAAATAGGATTATTTTACTCAAATGTGACCGAGACCTTTATCTACCTAAACTATAAAGGGTAACAGGACTTTTTTCTCTAATTACATCTGTTTCACAAGTGTAATTTATTGTATTTTAATAAGAGATCTCGCTCCCGTTTGCATTGTTAAAAGTTACTGCATAAAAATTCTGTTGTTACATTTATCTTAAAGCTACTGAATACATATTCTGTTTTGTTACATATATCTGAAAGCTACTGAATACATATTCTGTTTTGTTACATATATCTGAAAGTTACTGAATACATATTCTGTTTCGTTACATATATCTGAAAGTTACTGAATACATATTCTGTTTCGTTACATATATCTGAAAGTTACTGCATAAGAATTCTGTTGTTACATATATCTGAAAGTTACTGAATACATATTCTGTGTTGTTACATATATCTGAAAGTTACTGAACACATATTCTGTTTTGTTACATTTATCTGAAAGTTACTGAATACATATTCTGTTTTGTTACATATATCTGAAAGTTACTGAATACATATTCTGTTTTGTTACATATATCTGAAAGCTACTGAATACATATTCTGTTTTGTTACATATATCTGAAAGTTACTGAATACATATTCTGTTTTGTTACATATATCTGAAAGTTACTGAATACATATTCTGTGTTGTTACATATATCTGAAAGTTACTGAATACATATTCTGTTTTGTTACATATATCTGAAAGTTACTGCATAAGAATTCTGTTGTGTTAACTATATCTAAGTTACAACTGAAAGCTCTTAGTTTTGCCCCAAAGAGTGAATAAATGCTATAATGCAATTTAAAATGCAGTTTCTACTGTTTCCATCAAATTGCAACCCCCCTCCCCCAAGATCAGGTGGAGGGGTCCTCAGGGTAGATCAAAAATACGCAGGGGGTCCAGCACCCCAAAAAGGTGGAGAACCACTGGCGTAGAGGACAAGCGGCAGAGAGCGCAGCGCCGCGGCTGGTCAGAGAGAAGCGTGGCACGACGCTGCGAGAGTGGGAGCAGCGCGCGAGAGCTCTCGCGCAAATGAACAAAAATAAAAACGAGAATGAAAAAGGAGGCACAACACGAGGGACTAGAATTCATATGAACAAGGAAGTTGGGCAGCGTTTCTGGCGACGTGACGCCGAATCTTGGCGTCTGTCAACGTGTGTGCACTTGCGTGTCAGCGTGCAGCATTTGTTCTCGTTTCCGGGTGCGCGCGCGCGCTCGCGAAACACACTTACGGCATTCTGTCAACTGCTCCCACGTGGTGAGTTGATGCCCTCAATTAACTCAGCCTGGATTCACCAAGTCAGAAAACGCCACAGTTTGCCGCCTGCAAATTGTTACGAGTTACCTTGGCAAACTCCCTAAATTGACAGCTGATGAATAATAGGTGGTGTTTAAAAGAAAGTTGCGCCGGTGTGAATAACATCAATTCACTTGTGTAATCATGAATAGCTTTGATTAGAGAGCACAGCAGCAATGTTCCCACTCTGCTCCTTATCGCTTCCCATTCATTATAAACACGTGACAGCCGCTTACTCACGCACACACACACGCACACACACTTAATACATACATTTCCATACAGTAGCCACCCGTAAACACATGCTTGTGCAACCACTCCCAAGAGACGGCATCGATTTTAAACACACACACACACTAACGGGTACATGTGGAGGCAAAATTGTGATCAGATGGATGGTCGAACACGCACGCACGCGCATGCGCACACCTTGTGCAAGCATACGTGTGATTATACTTGCACCCACATGAACACGCCTGGGTGGGAGTGCCCAAACACACACACACACACACACACACACCTAGAGACCAGAATCGACAAACGAACAAACCTCGATAGAGGAAAATGCTGCAGCAACATGTGCGTTGACTGCAGCTTGAAGCTTCATCAGTACTAAGTGGCAAATAAATCAAGGTGCTGCTGGGGCTGTGCTCCTTCTCAGCGTGTTCCACTAAACTGGGGACCCCCCCCCCCACACACACACACACCTACCCCCTCATACGTATCCGTCATCATCATCACACAGGATCGGGGTGGGGGGACACACTGCTGGTCTACCTGGATATGGACAAGCGGTCAAATGCCCAACGTCCACCATGCAGGGACAGCCACCTCCGATCCATCTGGATGGGCTGCTTACTCTGACACACACGGCAAGAGAGCTGGACAGTTACTTGGTCTTATGTAAACTGACTTTAGGAGAACAGATGCCCTAATCCCCCCAGTACCCCACCCCCAACAACCCCCCCTCCCCCATGCCAGTACTGGAGCAGGAAGTGGACATTGAGGTGTGTTATCTCACAGTTGGCCCCTGTTCTCTGTCATTGGACTGGATGCGCCCCCCCCCCTTGTTTTTTTGGATGGCGACAGGGCAGGCAAGTGTGTGATGCCACCCCCCCCCCCAACACACACACACACACACACACACACACACACACACAGATGGCATCACCAGCTGTGGCAGTAGCTGAGAGATGCCCTCCATTCTTTACTGGACTGAAATGACAGGCGAAGATGGGGGGAGGGGGGGGGCTTCAGAACAGCTTCATTCACCAGTGAATGTAAACATGTAAATGGATGTGCAGATATATAGTTGCAGGAGTAACACACACGCACACACACACACACAAAACCACACAGTGTTAAAAGGTTAACTTTTTTTGGGGGCGGGGGGTTCTCCCGTTTTTCTCCCCAATCGTATCCGGCCATCTACCCCACTCGTCCAAGCTGTCCCGGTCGCTGCTCCACCCCCCTCTGCTGATCCGGGGAGGGCTGCAGCTCCCAGGTAGCAGGCACATTTGGGCCTAATCCGGGGCACTTTTGGTACTTATGGCTCAGTTACTGGCAAGTGTTGTGTGGGCCAGACGTGGCCCAAATGTAATGAACTGGGCTCGACGTGGGTTACAACACGTACTATGTGGGCCAGATGTGGCCCAAATGTAATGAACTGGGCTCGACTTGGGTTACAGCACGTACTATGTGGGCCAGACGTGGCCCAAATGTAATGAACTGGGCTCGACGTGGGTTACAGCACGTACTATGTGGGCCGGATGTGGCCCAAATGTAATGAGCTGGGCTCGACGTGGGTTACAGCACGTACTATGTGGGCCGGATGTGGCCCAAATGTAATGAACTGGGCTCGACGTGGGTTACAGCACGTACTATGTGGGCCGGATGTGGCCCAAATGTAATGAACTGGGCTCGACGTGGGTTACAGCACGTACTATGTGGGCCAGATGTGGCCCAAATGTAATGAACTGGGCTCGACGTGGGTTACAGCACGTACTATGTGGGCCGGATGTGGCCCAAATGTAATGAGCTGGGCTCGACGTGGGTTACAGCACGTACTATGTGGGCCAGATGTGGCCCAAATGTAACGAACTGGGCTCGACTTGGGTTACAGCACGTACTATGTGGGCCAGATGTGGCCCAAATGTAATGAGCTGGGCTCGACTTGGGTTACAGCACGTACTATGTGGGCCAGACGTGGCCCAAATGTAATGAACTGGGCTCGACGTGGGTTACAACACGTACTATGTGGGCCAGATGTGGCCCAAATGTAATGAACTGGGCTCGACTTGGGTTACAGCACGTACTATGTGGGCCAGACGTGGCCCAAATGTAATGAACTGGGCTCGACGTGGGTTACAGCACATACTATGTGGGCCGGATGTGGCCCAAATGTAATGAACTGGGCTCGACTTGGGTTACAACACGTACTATGTGGGCCAGATGTGGCCCAAATGTAATGAGCTGGGCTCGATGTGGGTTACAGCACGTACTATGTGGGCCAGATGTGGCCCAAATGTAATGAACTGGGCTCGACTTGGGTTACAACACGTACTATGTGGACCGGATGTGGCCCACATGTAATGAACTGGGCTCGACGTGGGTTACAGCACGTACTATGTGGGCCAGATGTGGCCCAAATGTAATGAACTGGGCTCGACTTGGGTTACAGCACGTACTATGTGGGCCAGATGTGGCCCAAATGTAATGAACTGGGCTCGACGTGGGTTACAGCACATACTATGTGGGCCAGATGTGGCCCAAATGTAATGAGCTGGGCTCGACTTGGGTTACAGCACGTACTATGTGGGCCAGATGTGGCCCAAATGTAATGAGCTGGGCTCGACGTGGGTTACAGCACATACTATGTGGGCCGGATGTGGCCCAAGTGCGGCTGAGTTGAGGCAGCTACACTCACCCTGAGTCAACGCCGTCATTCAAGGCCAAATGTGGGCCATAAGATAGCTGCAGATGTGGGCCGTATTTGGGCCAAAGATTCCTTGCTGTCTGGGAGACCACCATATGCCTCCTCCAGTACATGTGGAGTCACCAGCCGCTTCGTTTCACCTGACAGCGAGGAGTTTCACCAGGACACATACCCACATCCGGCTTCCCACCTGCAGACACGACCAATTGTGTCTGTAGGGATGCCCGACCGAGCCCGAGGTAACACGGAGGATTCAAACTGCTGATCCCCGTGTTGCTAGGCGACGGAATAGGCCTCCACGCCCCCCGGACGGCCCTGTTAAAAGGTTAACTTAAAATGAACTTCATATACTGTGACACAGGTAAACACACTCACACAGATACATGGGGGCTGCTGCATACGTTCCCCTCCTTTAAACACTGAGACACCCAGCTGTTGCCCCCCCCCCCACACGCCCAACACACAAAACCACACATGCAAGCGTGCACTCATAAACACACAAAGGGCAGCCTCCCAGCTCATCCACTATCCAAAGCGCTTATCCTGCTCTCAGGGTCGCGGGGATGCTGGAGCCTATCCCAGCAGTCATTGGGTGGCAGGTGGGGGGACACTCTGGACAAGCCGCCAAAGGATGACTCGGGACAACCCCCAAGGTTGGACAACCCCGGGGCTCAAACCCAGGACTTTCTTGCCGTGAGGCGACTGCGCTAACCACTGTGCCACCGTGTCGCCCATAGCTCATCCAAACACCAGTAGTCGGTGAAGCCGCGCTTCACCGTCATGAATCTCCCATCAGCTGTCAATCTGAGAGAGGGCCGAGGGAGGGAGTGCGACGTCTCTCTACCTGCTGTATTTGTCTCCCTGCCTCCCTGCCTGCCTCCCTGTCTGCCTCTCTACCTCTCTCCTTTGTAACACATTTAGCAGTTTCTCCCACGCGGGTCTGCCTGCCTGCCTCCACTCCAGAGCGAAACAACACAATGAAAATGTAAAGCGTCACATAAATCTATCAGGATGGTAATTTAATTTAATTTCCTGCTGGCTGTTTTCTTTTTCCACCGTGCAATATCAGGGCCCGGTTCTCCGGGAGCAGAGGGGTGGAAATAAATAAATAACGAAAAAGGGCTGAGGGGAGAACTTTTTAGCCTGGATACTACTTTCTGGAGAAAATGAGATCTCATTAACGTATTGATTAATTGTGTAATGTAGTCTTTGGGTTGTTTTTTTTGTGTGCCCCCACTTGTTTCCCTTGTGGGCTTCACGGCTGCTTTCCAGCCTCGCTTCTGCAGCGGTGCGGGATGCTGGGATACGGCTGCAGGAGCCTGTGCGTGTTTGTGTGGGAGCAAGTGCATATGTGTGTGTGTGTGTGTGTGTGTGTGTGTGTGTGTGTGTGTGTGTGTGTGTGTGTGTGTGTTCACGTGCACATTTATACTTGTGTAACTCTGAATACGATGTGAATATCGACTGACTAGTGTATCGTGAAAGTAAATTGGTGTGTTCTTGCGTATTGGATGCTGCATCAACATGCATGTTGGATGGTGCATCAACATGCATGTTGGATGCTGCATCAACATGCGTGTTGGATGCTGCATCAACATGTGTGTTGGATGCTGCATCAACATGCATGTTGGGTGCTGCATGCATCAACATGTGTGTTGGATGATGCATCAACATGTGTGTTGGCTGCATGCATGTATCAACATGCATGTTGGATGCTGCATCAACGTGAATGCTGGATGCATCATCAACATGTGTGTTGGATGCAGCATCACCATGCGTGTTGGATGCTGCATCAACATGCATGCTGGATGCTGCATGCATCAAAATGCATGTTGGATGCTGCATCAACATGTGTGTGGGCTCTTGCATGCACCAACATGCATGTTGAATGCTGCATCAACATGCGTGTTGGATACAACATCAACATGCGTTTTGGCTACAGCATCAACATGCATGGTGGATGCTGCATCAACATGCGTGTTGGATGCTGCATCAACATGCGTGTTGGATACAACATCAACATGCGTGATGGCTACAGCATCAACATGCGTGTTGGATGCTGCATCAACATGCGTGTTGGATACAACATCAACATGCGTGATGGCTACAGCATCAACATGCGTGTTGGATGCTGCATCAACATGCGTGTTGGATGCTGCATCAACATGCGTGTTGGATGCTGCATCAACATGCGTGTTGGATACAACATCAACATTCGTGTTGGATGCTGCATCAACATGCGTGTTGGATGCTGCATCAACATGCGTGTTGGGGCCTCTGGGTGAACTGACTCTATACTAGTCAAATAACGTAGCATGTCGTCAGCCAAGGTTTTGATGCTGCCGCGTTGTGTTAATGTTCACTGCGCCTCCCTACAACAGATGGATAGACGTTGAGCTAATTACTAGAGGAGTCTTGGGGAGTCAGCCACAGGGGTAGTGGGCCTGCTGAGTGTGTGGCGGAGCGCCTTCTTGCCTCCTCCATTTGCCAGATGCGCACACATGAACATAAACCACACGCACATGCCCGCCCACGAGCCCACCCACACAACACATGCACGAAAGTGTGCGTTCACCCAAACAAAAACTCACACTTGCACACAAAGGAGCATGAAACAGACACGCAGTGAGGCAAACACACACACACATACACACAAACACACACACAAACCATGTGCACATGTCTGTGGCGAAAGAAATCGCCATTGCTACCAAGCGGATAAAGGTGATGTTGTAGCCTGGCAACAGGTTTCTCTGGCACCCACGCACACAGAAGCAGCCAGTACTCTGAGTGACTGGCTACCTAGCCCTGAAGTCCTCCACCATGTTAGACAGAGAGGGGGACAGAGGGAGAGAGAGAGGGACAGAGAGGGACAGAGAGGGGGACAGAGAGGGGGACAGAGGGAGAGAGAGAGGGACAGAGAGGGACAGAGAGGGGGACAGAGGGAGAGAGAGAGGGACAGAGAGGGACAGAGAGGGGGACAGAGGGAGAGAGAGAGGGACATAGAGGGACAGAGAGGGGGACAGAGAGGGGGACAGAGAGGGACAGAGAGACAGCAAAAGAGAGAGGGACAGAGAGAGAGAGACAGAGACATAGACAGAGAGACAGAGAGTGAGAGAACAAAAGAGAGAAAGAAAGAGAGCAAGAGAGAGGGGGAGGAACAGAGGGACAGAGAGTACACGAGAGAGAGAGAGTGAGAGAGAGAAGGACACAGGCAGAGAGAGAGAGAGAGGGACAGAGAGCAAGAGAGGGGGACAGAGAGCAAGAGAGGGGGACAGAGAGCAAGAGAGGAAGAGAGAGAGAGAGTAATGGTGCTGTAGCGTGACCTTCTGGGCCGTGAGGCGGGGCCTGCGCATGTCGAGCCTGAGGCTGCAGCAAGACAGCGAGAGCGACGCCGGGGCGACGGACCCGTCACGTTAACATGTCCACCGTGGTCCTGTGAGAGTCCCGGTGAACCCTCCCACAAACCCCCCCCCCAGCCCTCACCCCCACAAACCCCCCCCAGCCCTCACCTGCCACAAACCCCCCCCCAGCCCTGGCCTGCCACAAACCCCCCCCCAGCCCTCACCTGCCACAAACCCCCCCCAGCCCTCACCTCCCACAAACCCCCCCCCAGCCCTCACCTGCCACAAACCCCCCCCAGCCCTCACCTGCCACAAACCCCCCCCAGCCCTCACCTGCCACAAACCCCCCCCAGCCCTCACCTGCCACAAACCCCCCCAGCCCTCACCTGCCACAAACCCCCCCCAGCCCTCACCTGCCACAAACCCCCCCCAGCCCTCACCTGCCACAAACCCCCCCCAGCCCTCACCTCCCACAAACCCCCCCCAGCCCTCACCTGCCACAAACCCCCCCCAGCCCTCACCTGCCACAACCCCCCCAGCCCTCACCTGCCACAAACCCCCCCCAGCCCTCACCTGCCACAAACCCCCCCCCCAGCCCTCACCTCCCACAAACCCCCCCCCAGCCCTCACCTGCCACAAACCCCCCCCCAGCCCTCACCTGCCACAAACCCCCCCCCCAGCCCTCACCTGCCACAAACCCCCCCCCAGCCCTCACCTGCCACAAAACCCCCCCCCAGCCCTCACCTCCCACAAACCCCCCCCAGCCCTCACCTGCCACAAAACCCCCCCAGCCCTCACCTGCCACAAAACCCCCCCAGCCCTCACCTGCAACAAACCCCCCCAGCCCTGGCCAGCAACAAAACCCCCCAGCCCTGGCCTGCACCGCCCCGAGGCCACCGCGGTGCCACCACCCAAGCAGATCTGCAAAGTACAGCAGCTCATTAAGAAAGAGCGGGGGGGGGGGGAGGTGGAGGTGAGACAGACGGACAGAGAAAGAGATAGAGCGAGATAGAGATCAGCAAGGCGATAGGGAACGGGAGAGGGAGAAAGGGGGAGAGCCAGAGGGGGAGAAGCGGCGACGGCTCTGCTCGGCGGCGTGCTTCAGCGGGCCTCGTTTTCACCAGCGGCGTACAGGAGAGATAACAACACCATTAACATGAAAGGATCTTAATTAAGAGGGGATGCTTCATGGGACGTGGATGAGCTGAGGAGTGGGGGGGGGAGGAGGGGGGAGGAGGGGGGAGACCTTGTTCCCTCCCTGATAAAATAACTCACACGGAGGGAGCAGGGCTTCAAAGCGGAGGGGAGAGCAGACGGAGGCTGGGTCTGGGGGAAGCCCCCCTCCGCTCCACTTCTGAGGAGGAGGAAGAGGAGGAGGAACGAGACGGGGGAGAGTCTAACTGCAGTCCTCCAGGAGGGGATTGAACTTGCGGGCTACAGGGATATCCATTTCAATGCACAATATCATGAAAGCCGAGCAGTCAATTGTTTTGTCACAAACATTCAGCATCAAGGCTCACAGACGGGGGGAGGAGGGCTGTGTGAGTCTGTGTGTGTGTGTGTGTGTGAGTCTGTGTGTGTGTGTGTGTGTGTGTGAGTCTGTGTGTGAGTCTGTGTGTGTGTGTGTGTGTGTGCGTGTACTTAGTTTGTGTGTGTGTGTGTGTGAGTCTGTGTGTGTGTGTGTGAGTCTGTGTGTGAGTCTGTGTGTGTGTGTGTGCGTGTGTACTTAGTTTGTGTGTGTGTGTGTGTGTGTGTGTGCGTGTTTGTGTGTGTGAGTCTGTGTGTGTATGTGTGTGTACTTAGTTTGTGTGTGTGTGTGTGTGTGTGTCTGTGTGTGTGTACTTTGCGTGTGGGTGTGTTTGTGTGTGCACTTTGTGTATGTTTGTACTGTTTGTGTGTGTGTGCGAGTGTGTTTGTGTGTGTGTTTCCTTTTTGTGTACACGTACATTAAATTATAAACAGCGTGTGAGTATGGCTGTGTGGAGGTGTGTTTGTGTGTGTCGGTTAGCGTACATGTGTATCAGTATTGTGAGTATGGTTGTGTGGAGGTGTGTTTGTGTGTGTCGGTTAGCGTACGTGTGTATACGTATTGTGAGTATGGTTGTGTGGAGGCGTGTTTTGTGTGTGTCGGTTAGCGTACGTGTGTATCAGTATTGTGAGTATGGCTGTGTGGAGGCGTGTTTTGTGTGTGTCGGTTAGCGTACGTGTGTATCAGTATTGTGAGTATGGTTGTGTAGAGGCGTGTTTGTGTGTGTCGGTTAGCGTACGTGTGTATCAGTATTGTGAGTATGGTTGTGTGGAGGCGTGTTTGTGTGTGTCGGTTAGCGTACGTGTGTATCAGTATTGTGAGTATGGCTGTGTGGAGGCGTGTTTGTGTGTGTCGGTTAGCGTACGTGTGTATACGTATTGTGAGTATGGTTGTGTGGAGGTGTGTTTGTGTGTGTCGGTTAGCGTACGTGTGTATACGTATTGTGAGTATGGTTGTGTAGAGGTGTGTTTGTGTGTGTCGGTTAGCGTACGTGTGTATACGTATTGTGAGTATGGCTGTGTAGAGGCGTGTTTGTGTGTGTCGGTTAGCGTACGTGTGTATCAGTATTGTGAGTATGGTTGTGTGGAGGCGTGTTTGTGTGTGTCGGTTAGCGTACGTGTGTATCAGTATTGTGAGTATGGCTGTGTGGAGGCGTGTTTGTGTGTGTCGGTTAGCGTACGTGTGTATACGTATTGTGAGTATGGCTGTGTGGAGGTGTGTTTGTGTGTGTCGGTTAGCGTACGTGTGTATACGTATTGTGAGTATGGTTGTGTAGAGGTGTGTTTGTGTGTGTCGGTTAGCGTACGTGTGTATACGTATTGTGAGTATGGTTGTGTAGAGGCGTGTTTGTGTGTGTCGGTTAGCGTACGTGTGTATACGTATTGTGAGTATGGTTGTGTAGAGGTGTGTTTGTGTGTGTCGGTTAGCGTACGTGTGTATCAGTATTGTGAGTATGGTTGTGTGGAGGTGTGTTTGTGTGTGTCGGTTAGCGTACGTGCGTATCAGTATTGTGAGTATGGCTGTGTGGAGGTGTGTTTGTGTGTGTCGGTTAGCGTACGTGTGTATCAGTATTGTGAGTATGGTTGTGTAGAGGCGTGTTTGTGTGTGTCGGTTAGCGTACGTGTGTATCAATATTGTGAGTATGGCTGTGTGGAGGCGTGTTTGTGTGTGTCGGTTAGCGTACGTGTGTATCAGTATTGTGAGTATGGCTGTGTGAGCACGTGTCTGAGTGCATCTGCTGTTGTGTGTGTGTGTGTGTGAGTCTGTGTGTGTGTGTGTGTGTGTGTGAGTCTGTGTGTGAGTCTGTGTGTGTGTGTGTGTGTGTGCGTGTACTTAGTTTGTGTGTGTGTGTGTGTGAGTCTGTGTGTGTGTGTGTGTGTGTGAGTCTGTGTGTGAGTCTGTGTGTGTGTGTGTGCGTGTGTACTTAGTTTGTGTGTGTGTGTGTGTGTGTGTGTGCGTGTTTGTGTGTGTGAGTCTGTGTGTGTATGTGTGTGTACTTAGTTTGTGTGTGTGTGTGTGTCTGTGTGTGTGTACTTTGCGTGTGGGTGTGTTTGTGTGTGCACTTTGTGTATGTTTGTACTGTTTGTGTGTGTGTGCGAGTGTGTTTGTGTGTGTGTTTCCTTTTTGTGTACACGTACATTAAATTATAAACAGCGTGTGAGTATGGCTGTGTGGAGGTGTGTTTGTGTGTGTCGGTTAGCGTACATGTGTATCAGTATTGTGAGTATGGTTGTGTGGAGGTGTGTTTGTGTGTGTCGGTTAGCGTACGTGTGTATACGTATTGTGAGTATGGTTGTGTGGAGGCGTGTTTTGTGTGTGTCGGTTAGCGTACGTGTGTATCAGTATTGTGAGTATGGCTGTGTGGAGGCGTGTTTTGTGTGTGTCGGTTAGCGTACGTGTGTATCAGTATTGTGAGTATGGTTGTGTAGAGGCGTGTTTGTGTGTGTCGGTTAGCGTACGTGTGTATCAGTATTGTGAGTATGGTTGTGTGGAGGCGTGTTTGTGTGTGTCGGTTAGCGTACGTGTGTATCAGTATTGTGAGTATGGCTGTGTGGAGGCGTGTTTGTGTGTGTCGGTTAGCGTACGTGTGTATACGTATTGTGAGTATGGTTGTGTGGAGGTGTGTTTGTGTGTGTCGGTTAGCGTACGTGTGTATACGTATTGTGAGTATGGTTGTGTAGAGGTGTGTTTGTGTGTGTCGGTTAGCGTACGTGTGTATACGTATTGTGAGTATGGCTGTGTAGAGGTGTGTTTGTGTGTGTCGGTTAGCGTACGTGTGTATCAGTATTGTGAGTATGGTTGTGTGGAGGCGTGTTTGTGTGTGTCGGTTAGCGTACGTGTGTATCAGTATTGTGAGTATGGTTGTGTAGAGGCGTGTTTGTGTGTGTCGGTTAGCGTACGTGTGTATCAGTATTGTGAGTATGGTTGTGTAGAGGCGTGTTTGTGTGTGTCGGTTAGCGTACGTGTGTATCAGTATTGTGAGTATGGTTGTGTAGAGGCGTGTTTGTGTGTGTCGGTTAGCGTACGTGTGTATCAGTATTGTGAGTATGGTTGTGTAGAGGCGTGTTTGTGTGTGTCGGTTAGCGTACGTGCGTATCAGTATTGTGAGTATGGCTGTGTGGAGGTGTGTTTGTGTGTGTCGGTTAGCGTACGTGTGTATCAGTATTGTGAGTATGGTTGTGTAGAGGCGTGTTTGTGTGTGTCGGTTAGCGTACGTGTGTATCAATATTGTGAGTATGGCTGTGTGGAGGCGTGTTTGTGTGTGTCGGTTAGCGTACGTGTGTATCAGTATTGTGAGTATGGCTGTGTGAGCACGTGTCTGAGTGCATCTGCTGTTGTGTGTGTGTGTGTGTGTGTGTGTGTGTGTGTGTGTGCGTGTGTAAGCTGTTGTGTTGTCCTTAAGCTGTTGTGTGCACTGCCATGTGAATTTGTGGACTTGTATGTATGTGCAATGTGTCTTTTCTGTGCTCTGTGTGTCTGTGTGTGTGTGTGTGTGTGTGTGTGTACTTTGTGTGTGTGTGTTCCTTTGTTGTGTTGTCCTTAACCTGTTGTGTGCACTGCCATGTGAATTTGTAGACTTGCTTGTGTGTGCATTGTCTTTTCTGTGCTGTGTGTGTGTGTGTGTGTGTGTGTGTGTGTGTGTGTGTGTGTGTGTGTGTGTGTGTGTGTGTGTGTGTGTGAGAGAGAGTATTTTGTGTGTGTGAGTATTTGTGAGTGAGTGAGTGTGCGTGTGTGTGTGTGTGTCTATGTGTGTGTGAGTGTAGTGTATGTGTGTGTGAGTGTGTGTGTGTATGTGTGTCTGTGTGTGTGGTGTGTCTGTGTGTGTGTGTGTGTGTGTGTGTGACTATTTTGTGTGTGTGTGTGTGAGCATTTTGTGTGTGTGTATGTGTGAGTGTGTGTGTGTGTGCAGTGTGTGTGTCTAGTGTGTGTGTGTGTGTGTGTGAGTGAGTGAGAGCGTGTGTGTGTGTGTGTGTGTGTGTGTGTGAGTGAGTGAGTGTGTGTGTGCAGTGTGTGTGCAGTGTGTGTGTGTGTGTGAGTGTGTGTGTGTGTGAGTGTGTGTGTGTGCAGTGTGTGTGTGTGAGTGTGTGTGAGTGTGTGTGTGTGTGTGTGTGAGTGTGTGTGTGTGTGTGTGTGTGTGTGTGTGTGTGTGTGTGTGTGTGTGTGTGTGTGTGTGTGTGTGTGAGTGTGTGTGTGCAGTGTGTGTGTGGGTGTGTGAGTGTGAGTGTGTGTGTGTGAGTGTGTGTGTGTGTGTAGTGTGTGTGCAGTGTGAGTGTGAGTGTGTGTGTGTGTGTGTGTGTGTGAGTGTGTGTGTGTGAGGCAGTGTGTGAGTGTGTGTGTGAGAGTGTGTGTGTGTGTGTGTGTGAGTGTGTGTGTGTGTGTGAGTGAGTGTGTGAGTGTGTGTGTGTGAGGCAGTGTGTGTGTGTGTGTGTGTGAGTGTGTGTGTGTGTGTGTGTGAGTGTGTGTGTGTGTGTGTGTGTGTGTGAGTGTGTGTGTGTGTGAGTGTGTGTGTGTGTGAGGCAGTGTGTGTGTGTGAGTGTGTGAGTGTGTGTGTGAGGCAGAGTGTGTGTGTGGGTAGGAGAGGTGATTAAGGCCCTGCTCTCTGGGCTGTGCTGGGCCATGTGGCCTGGCCGTGGCCCGGTGATGGATGGTGTGGGGTGTCCGTCATTAGGCAGCCTCCTGGCCCCTGGCACCCAGGCTGCGCTCTTAAACGCAGCCCACCCCCCCCCCTCCCGCCGTCCCCCCTCCCCCCTCCTCCTCCTCGCCCGTCCCCCAAACACCGACGCTCATTTCAAGGTCAACCGGCTCTGTAAGTTCACCTCCATGAGGCACAAGACTCCTTTCTCCCCTCTTTGTTGGGAGGCCGTGCCGCCTGCTGCAGAAGGGGGTGTTTGGGAGTGTGGGGGTGGGCTGGCTGGCCAGTGGGCTGGCCAGTGGGCTGGCTGGCCGGTGGGCTGGCTGGACGGCTGGCCAGTGGGCTGGCCAGTGGGCTGGCCGGACGGCTGGCCAGTGGGCTGGCTGGCCGGTGGGCTGGCCGGACGGCTGGCCAGTGGGCTGGCCAGTGGGCTGGCCAGTGGGCTGGCCGGACGGCTGGCCGGTGGGCTGGCTGGCCGGACGGCTGGCCAATGGGCTGGCCGGTGGGCTGGCTGGCCAGTGGGCTGGCTGGACGGCTGGCCAGTGGGCTGGCCAGTGGGCTGGCTGGCCGGTGGGCTGGCTGGCCGGTGGGCTGGCCGGTGGGCTGGCTGGCCGGTGGGCTGGCTGGCCGGTGGGCTGGCTGGCCGGTGGGCTGGCCGGTGGGCTGGCTGGCCGGTGGGCTGGCTGGCCGGTGGGCTGGCTGGCCAGTGGGCTGGCTGGCCGGTGGGCTGGCTGGCCAGTGGGCTGGCCGGACGGCTGGCCAGTGGGCTGGCTGGCCGGTGGGCTGGCTGGTGGGCTGGCTGGCCAGTGGGCTGGCTGGCCGGACGGCTGGCCAGTGGGCTGGCCGGTGGGCTGGCCGGTGGGCTGGCTGGCCGGTGGGCTGACGTCTTGCCTTGTGCAGACACACAAAGGCGCCTCACATATGCACAAACACATCCACAGACATGCGCCACACACCAACACACACACCCCGAGGTTAACAGACCACCAAGCAGGTCCAAGCCCCTGAAAGAAGAGGCCACAAACAGCCTGCGGCCTCTTGTGGGTGGCAGAGAAGACCCCCAGCTGAGTCTGCCATTACCCCCCCCCCCAACACACAGGGGCCGGGGCCCGGACAGGAAACCCGAGGGCGGCCTGACAGGACGCGGGAGCTCGTGTCCCAGTGTGGGGTGTGGCCTCCTGCTGCAGATAGCGGGTCATGTGTGGGCGTGTTGACTGGTGCCCCGCCATGGCGTGGTGCCCCACCACGGCGTGGTGCCCCACCACGGCGTGGTGCCCCGGGTGTGGCGTGGTGCCCCACCATGGCGTGGTGCCCCGGGTGTGGCGTGGTGCCCCACCATGGCGTGGTGCCGCACCATGGCGTGGTGCCCCGGGTGTGGCGTGGTGCCCCACCATGGCGTGGTGCTCCACCATGGCGTGGTGCCCCGGGTGTAGCGTGGTGCCCCACCACGGCGTGGTGCCCCACCATGGCGTGGTGCCCCGGGTGTAGCGTGGTGCCCCACCACGGCGTGGTGCCCCACCATGGCGTGGTGCCCCACCATGGCGTGGTGCCCCGGGTGTGGCGTGGTGCCCCACCATGGCGTGGTGCCGCACCATGGCGTGGTGCCCCGGGTGTAGCCCGGTGCCCCACCATGGCGTGGTGCCCCACCATGGCGTGGTGCCCCGGGTGTAGCGTGGTGCCCCGGGTGTGGCGTGGTGCCCCACCATGGCGTGGTGCCCCGGGTGTGGCGTGGTGCCCCACCATGGCGTGGTGCCCCGGGTGTGGCGTGGTGCCCCACCATGGCGTGGTGCCCCGGGTGTGGCGTGGTGCCCCACCATGGCGTGGTGCCCCGCCGTGGCTCCAGATCCAGGGGACAAGCAGCGGTTTGCCGTGAGCTGCCTCTACCATTCCCCGGACACCCGGGGCTCCTGGCGAGGCGATGCAGGACGAGGAGGAGGAGGAGGCGCCCGGTAGGGGAGGGTGAGTTCTCCACCTTCTTACCTCCACCACCTAGCGCAGTAGCTGGGAGATATGAAAGGCAGAAGCTGGATCTTTTGAGGAAGAGGAGGAGGAGGAGGAGGAGGAGGAGGAGGAGGAGGAGGCCGGCGTGTTGGAGCGTGCTGCAGAGGAAGCCAGGGGCTGAGGCCTGTGATGTTTAATTCAGCAGCACATAATCACTCCGACGGAGTCGAGAGTGGGGCTTTAAATAACCCAGCTTAGAGGGGCAGAACTGTTCTGCTCTGGGTTGGGAGGGGAGTGTGTGTGTGTGTGTGTGTGTGTGTGTGTGTGTGTGTGTGTGTGTGTGTGTGTGTGTGTGTGTGTGTGTGCGTGTGTGTGTCTTTCGCGTGTCTCTGAGTTCGGATGCGAGAGAGTGCTCCTCTATTTTTGTGCGAGGGTCTTTTCCCTGCACCGGAATATTCCACTGGCGCAAAGCACCGCCGTAAAACGGCTCGGCGTGCCCGCTGCTGCCGTGCCGAGCCCCCCCGCGAGGGGCGCCATAAGAGCGCGGGAGGGGCGGGACTCGGTGGCACGGCACTCCGGATGTCAGGCGGGTAGGCGGTAAGGCAGGCGGTAAGCCAGGCGGTCAGGCGGCAAGGCCCCTTTAGCTCTCGCTACTCGCCCTGTTTACGGCCTACTTCTTCATCCTGAGGCCGAGCACAGCTCACCATCCTCCCCGTTAGCGGCGGCGGCGGCGCAGGTCCCCTGTGAGATGCTGCGCCACCCGGGGGCGGACCGGGGAAGGACCGGCGGCCGCCCATCCATCCTGCCATAACGGCTCTGGCCCAGCCTGCGGCACCGAGCCTCACATTCAGGGGCCAGCCAGGTGACACCGCGTCGTGGTGAGCAAAGGTGTGGGTGTGTGTGGGAGGGGGGGAGGGGGGGTGGTCAGGGTGAGCTTTCACCGGACCCTCCCAGGGCCACAGAGGATTTAACTGCTCTTTCCTCAACGCTTCCTTTTTTCTTTTGGACCCCCCCCCCCCAAATGTACTTGGCCAATTACCCTATTTTTGCAATGCCGGCATGTGGTAGTCTGCTCCACCCCCTCTGCTGCTCCGCCCCCTGTGATGCTCCGCCCCATCTGTTGCTCCACCCTCTCTGCTGCTCCGCCCCTCGGTTGCTCCGCCCCCTCTGTTGCCACACCCCTATATTGATCCAACCCCTTTGTTTCCCCGCCCCCTCTGCTGCTCCACCCCTTCTGTTGCTCCCCCCTCTGTTGCTCCGCCCCCTCTGTTGCTCCGCCCCCTCTGCTGATCCGGGGAGGGCTGCAGACTACCACGTGCCTCCTCCCATACATGTGGAGTCACCAGCCGCTTCTTTTCACCTGACAGTGAGGAGTTTCGCCAGGGGGATGTAGCGCGTGGGAGGATCACGCTCCCCCCCAAACTGGTGCTCCGACCGACCAGAGGAGGCGCTAGTGCGGCGACCAGGACACATACCCACATCCGGCTTCCCACCAACAGACACAGCCAATTGTGTCTGTAGGGACGCCCCGACCAAGCCGGAGGTAACACGGGGATTCGAACCGGTGATCCCCGTGTTGGTAGACAACGGAATAGACCGCCACGCCACCCGGACACCGCCCTCCTCCTCCTTCTCTCCGCCTAGAAATTAACCCTCCCCCTCATCCCCCCCCCCCACTTGCTTGCCCTCTCCTCCCTCCCAGGGCACAGGGCGGTTCATTTGGAGGAGGAACACAGCACTCCTGCTACCTCTCCTGAAGCCCCCCCCCCTTTTCATAGCGGTGTACAGTGTGGTTTGTTTGTGTGCGTTGTGTTCCACCAGGCGTGCTGTGTGTGTGTGTGTGTGTGCCGCCGAGCGAGCGAGCCAGGACCGAGCAGGAGCAGCCGCGGGAGGGAGGAGGAGGAGGAGGTGCGCTGGTGCATTTCTAAACAGGGAGCGCTGCGGAGGACTGATGTGTGTCCGGCGGCAAGACGGTCCGACCTGGCCATCAGCGGCCTTGGCAACGGTCCACTGAACAACAATAGATACCCCCCGCTGTGTCAACAACAACAACAACAACAACAACACCAGTAAGAATGTCACAGAACACACACACACCCACTAAAGCATGCAAATACATGTGCAGCAGGTGTACACACAAGTCACACACACGCAAAACAAGACAAAAAATAACACGACAGGGACAGGTGAGAGTGCACACACAGACACACAGACACACACACACAGACACACACAGCGTCATAACAACAACTGCCACAGGACTGCTGAGCCGTTGTGTTCTGTCAAACATGGTTAGCAGCTCATTATTATTACTGCTGCTGGATACTGGAGCAGCCCCAGAGCTCAGCTTGGCCAGACCTCTCTCTGGAGACACACACACACACACACACACACACACACACACACACACACACACGCACACACACACACGCACGCACGCACACACGCACACACACACACACACACAAGAACACGTTTGTGCAAGCACACATGTTATTATACTTGCACATGCATGAACATACATGGGTGAGAGTGACCACACACACACACGCACACACACACGCACACACACGCACACACACACATGCATGCACACACCTTTAAATGGGTAATCAAACATCTGCAGAGGGAAAAAAAACCAAAAACAAAGCAACAAAAAAAACCTCCCACGGTCTCCTAGCAACCAGCAGTGTGTATTGGGTCTTGAGGAATGGAAAAATAAAGCCAGCATGCGTGAGAGCGTGTTTGTGCGTGAGAGAGAATGGAAGGACGAGGCAGAGATAAACAGCGCACATTAGAACCAGATAAAGGGCTTTATGGGGTGCAGCATTGAGGGGCTGGAGATAAGGGGTCGTGAGTGGGATATGAAAAGGTAATGAAGAGAGCAGGAGAGAAGGTGCCGTCGGGACTGAGCTGACGGAAGGGCGCGCGGGCACTTCCCCGGCCTCTCTGCAGGGGGCAGTGCTGACTGCGAGTTTGCCAGCGGAGCAGCTGCACAGATGTGAAAGGACACAGCGAAGGGACTGTCAGATCCCAGATCGACGAGACCTGATAGTAGGGTTGAATCTCCAGTGGCGGGTGGTGCTAAACATTTTGAGGGGGGGGGGCGCAATTTACCTTGGCGCAGCACACCTGCCAGCTGCTTTAGTGTCCTCACAGTCACAGAGTTATTAAGCAGGACAGTGTAGCCTATAGATGTTATCAGGGTTGGTAGACGGTGGATGATTGACAGTCGAGACGAGGCGTCGTGGTGGGTGTGAACATGATTGACAGCCACGAGAATCGTCCAATCACAGTAGCTCAAAAAACATTAAAACAATACCAATTCACTGCCAATAAAAGTGGGAGTGTGCGCCCCCTGGGAGTTTCCAGGGGGCAGCACAGAACTGCGCCCCCTGGAAAACCTGCAGAAACCAATCAGACAGCAGCCTCAGGTCACCTGCTCGCCACAAGTTTGAGGGCTTACATAAGGTATGGTTTGGCCGGCGCCCCTCACCCAGGAAGTATATGTATTCAGACAGGAAGTACATGTATTCAGACAGGAAGTGCTGCTGACAGGCGCTCACAGACTAACAACACTTTTATTTCATCGTTATTTGCTTTATACAACCACATTATATTTAACATGTTTAAGTAGATTTTCATCTCTTGATGTTTGAAGGGGCGGTGCCCCAGCGCCCTCTACTGGCCAGCCGCCACTGGAGGAAACCCTGCTGGGCACCAACTGAGCCACTTTTTTTCCCCCTTTAGACAACGGGTTTAAATTTAATTCCGTTTGCCATTGACCTTTCAAAGCGTTTCCGGGTCAGCTTATGTAACGGGCTACATTTCGGTTCAAACATGGCGGAGAAAGTACTACCAAGGGGGCGTCCGGGTAGCACAGCGGTCTATTCCGTCACCTCCGGCTTGGTCGGGCGTCCCTGCAAACACAATTGGCCGTGTCTGCGGGTGTGAAGCCGGATGTGGGTATGTGTCCTGGTCACTGCACTAGCGCCTCCTCTGGTCGGTCGGGGCGCCTGTTCGGGGGGGGGGGGACGGGGGGAATAGCTTGACCCTCCCACGTGCTACGTCCCCCTGGTGAAACTCCTCACTGTCAGGTGAAAAGAAGCGGCTGGTGACTCCACATGTATGGGAGGAGGCATGTGGTAGTCTGCAGCCCTCCCCGGATCAGCAGAGGGGGTGGAGCAGAGTGGGGTAATTGGCCGGATACTATGGCTTCCGTGCATAACTGCAGTCCACTGACTTCCGGTTTCTATTGCAGCGGTCATACCAGCTTCCTGTTTGTTGGCGTGTGCTGTTGACAATGGCATATTTTTCGTAAAGCCTGCAAGATTTACCAAGCATAAATGTCAGCAACATGCCCAGAACTGCACACAATTGCACACAATGTACACAATGATGAGGATGAGTATCCTCATCCTCATCATTGTGGACGTAACTTGATATGTACACACTTTTCACCCGTTTGCTGATAGGTGCAGGTGAAAGTGTGTCGTTGACATTTATCCATGGTAAATCTTACAGGCATTGCGAAAAATATGCCATTATCAACAGCACACGCCAGCAAACAGGAAGCTGGTAGGACCGCTGCAGTAGAAACCGGAAGTCAGTGGACTACAGTTGTGCACAGAGCCCACTGGGGAGAAAAAGGGGGAAAATCCACACAAAAAAAGAAAATAATACCAAGTGTTTCTGAGTTTTCTGCGGCGTCTAAATATTAATTCAAATTCATACCACAACCTGGGACGACAGAGCATTGCATGGCGACAGGTCAGCCGCCACAGCTACCAGAGTCGATTTCCTATTCTATCGTTAACAACAATGCTAACCACTAGGGGTGCAAGAAAATATATCGCGATATTATCTTTTGTTATACTGTATCCATTCTCAAAACCACTGTATGGATTTTTAATTGTTTCCATGTAAAGCTTGGTGACAAACATGTTGTGTTGTGTGTAACCCCACGACCGCTAGATAACAGTGTTGTAATCTATCTTCAGCCATTTGACTCTTCCACTCCAACCCAACAACGTCAACTGAGACAGGAAGTAGCATAAGCACAAAGAACACAGGCCTATGAAACCGCAATATATCACCTTTCTGACAGTATCACAATATATCACCTTTCTGACAGTATCACAATATATCACCTTTCTTACAGTATCACAATGTATCACCTTTCTGACAGCATCACAATGTATCACCTTTCTGACAGTATCACAATATATCACCTTTCTTACAGTATCACAATGTATCACCTTTCTTACAGTATCACAATATATCACCTTTCTTACAGTATCACAATGTATCACCTTTCTTACAGTATCACAATATATCACCTTTCTTACAGTATCACAATATATCACCTTTCTTACAGTATCACAATGTATCACCTTTCTTACAGTATCACAATATATCACCTTTCTTACAGTATCACAATGTATCACCTTTCTGACAGTATCACAATATATCACCTTTCTTACAGTATCGTAATATATCACCTTTCTGACAGTATCACAATATATCACCTTTCTGACAGTATCACAATGTATCACCTTTCTTACAGTATCACAATGTATCACCTTTCTGACAGTATCACAATGTATCACCTTTCTGACAGTATCACAATGTATCACCTTTCTGACAGTATCACAATATATCAACTTTCTGACAGCATCACAATGTATCACCTTTCTGACAGTATCACAATGTATCACCTTTCTGACAGTATCACAATATATCACCTTTCTGACAGTATCACAATATATCACCTTTCTGACAGTATCACAATGTATCACCTTTCTGACAGTATCACAATGTATCACCTTTCTTACAGTATCACAATATATCACCTTTCTTACAGTATCACAATATATCACCACATATTGAATCATAACCCTGTATCGTGATGCATATTGTATCACCAGATTCTCACCAGTACACAACCCTACTAATAAATGTGGGCCACTTCAGGCTCACATCCATTTTGTCAGGGCCAGTAGAAGGCCATCGGTACCACATCATTGCCTGGAGTGGCCCACATCCGGACGCTATCTGGGCTGCATGGTGACTTGTCAGCTGTCAGAGCTACAAGAATTCTATTCTGTCCTTAACAGCAGCGCTAACCACGAGTAGCAATTTAGGCTTCGATGCCCCCCCCTCTTTTTATACCCCCCCCTTTTTTATACCCCCCCTTCTTCCTCCCCAATTGTATCCGGCCAATTACCCCACATGTCCGAGCTGTCCCGGTCGCTGCTTTTCACCTGACGGTGTGGAGTTTCACCAGGGGGACGTAGCGCGTGGGAGGATCACGCTATTCCTCCCCCCCAGTTCCCTCTCCACCCTGAACAGGCGCCCCGATCGACCAGAGGAGGCGCTGCTGCAGCGACCAGGACACACACCCACATCCGGCTTCCCACCCGCAGACACGGCCGACTGTGTCTGTAGGGACGCCCGACCAAGCCGGCGATTCAAGCCGGTGACCCCCCGTGTTGGTAGGCAACAGAGCGGACGCCACCCGGACGCCCCACCACCCTCTTTCCGTGGAGAGCGTGAATAACGGGTTGTGGAGTTGCGGCGCAGCTTGGTACGGCGACACTCGGGCGCGCGTGTTTCTTCGAGATACCGGACGCGTGCGCCTTCTCCGTTTCGCCTGTAAAATCTGCACGCGAGGCAGGGAGGAACATGCTATCTCCGGCCAGCAGCTGCCACCACCGAGAGGCTCCTCCCCCCTCCACCCCCCCACCCCAAAAAAACAAGCGCGGGGCCGTGACAGAGACGGAGCGACTGCAGCCTTCTGGCGGCGTAATAGGAAATTAATTGAGACCATCAATACGGTATTAATCATTAAAGCACAGGTGCTGAGGTGGCACTTTGCTGCTGCTGCTGCTGGGGACGCTCGCACCCCTGCACGTGCTACAAGTTTGACCTGCTGCTGTTTCAGTGAAGATGGGGACGTGGGTGGAGAGGGAGAGACAGTGAGACGAGAGAGGGAGGGGGAGGGGGAGAGGGGGGGAGAGGACTGGAAATCAGTAGTGTTCTTGCTTTCTGCATTGACGGAGGAGGTGGTGGAAGGTTCTTTTCATGTGAACCCAGATAGTAGACACATCCGGGCCTGATCTGGGGCACGACACTGGTGCTAGAAGTGATGGGGGTTCTACCTGCCCCTTCCCCTCTTCCTTTTCTTACATACTTGGACTGGCTAAAGGAGCCGGGCCTGAGAGTAGGACCATTGTACGCCGGCCCGATTAGGGACGGCCTTGGAGCAGGAACGACGCCTGCGAAACAACACGAGGAAAACGTAACCGACAATGACGAAGGGAAACCAAGAAGAAGAAGATCACGATCACGCCTGTCTCCGAAAAGCCCCACGCCTTGTTGTTTCAGTATATATCACTATGTGTTACCTGTGAACTACTTGTTGTGTGCCCAATAAACCATCACGAACCGGCAAGAAGCCGTCCGACTTCTTATTTGCCCACGTCGACCTGAATCAAAGAACCGGGCGAGTCTTCTGCAAAAGACAAGACTCAACAGGTTTTCAACGAGAAATGACTGGAGGCGTGGTTAAGCAGTTTTCATAAGAAGGACGTCACTGCACGGCGCGAGTGCGCCCCCTGGAGTTAATTAATGGCGGCAGTTTGCATAAATACGCCTTAGGACACGCCACTTTGAGCACGCTGTTCAGGACGCTACAAGTCCACACCTTCCGGCTCAGCGCCGTCAGCCCGAACTTAACTAACGGACCGAGACGGAGTCCGCTGCTTACCGGAGCTGAGACCCGTATAGCCGAGGCCTGGTCGGAGGGAGCTGCTAACTGCTAGCCTGCTACCTCGGTAAGCTAGCCCACCTCCTGGCTAGTTCTCTACTCTTGGAAATCAGTCCTTCTTTCTGTTTCTTCCCTCGGTTTTCATCTTTTCTACACACTCCAGTTTAGGAATAGTATTGCGTGCTTAACCCTTAACCCCTAGACCCGACTAGTCCATAATACTGGCAACTGTTGTGTGGGCCAGATGTGGCCCAAATGTCATATGCCAGGCCTGACTTGGGTTATGCCAAGTGTTGCATGGCCCACATGTACTGATCTGGGCTTGACTTGGGTTACAGCACATACTGTGTGGTCCAGAAGTGGCTCAAATTTAATGAGCCGGGCTTGACTTTAGTGAAGGCACATGCTGTGGTGGGCCATGTACGGTGGACCTGGGGCCGAGTTGAGGCAGCCACACTCACCCCGAGTCAACGCCGTCATTCAAGGCCAAATGTGGGCCATAAGACAACTGCAGATGTGGGCGATATTCGGGCCAAAGAGTAGAATAGGATGTTACGGGGCCCTAAAAAGACAACACAGACTGGCTGACTGTCTGTCCACTGTCAGAGACACTCAGCAGAGACACATCCTGACCAGGTACAGGCTCAGTGACCACAGTCTAGCCACTGAAAAGGGCAGACGCACAACATCTTGGCTACCAAAAGAGCAAAGCATATGTGGTCACTGTACGGCAGGTGAGGTGGAGACAGAGAGGCGCTTCCTGCCAAATTGTGAGAAATTCTGGAACATAAGAGAAAAATACCAGGAGACAGTTGAAAACCAGATTCCAAATGTTCTACTGCTGGATGAGGAAGAACAACGGCCTCTTATTTTAGGAGAGGGTCAAAGGTCACTGCTTGCAGCACAATATGTGTCAGAATGCCATAGCCTAAGAGTCAGTGAGTGACCAGAACACCGTCAGTTACTGTTCCAACTACTGTCAGCTGCTGTTCTGTGTTTCTGCCAGTTCTACCGATCCCTTTTCCTTTCCTTTCCTTTTGTTTATGTTGTTGTTGTTGTTGTTGTTGTTTGGTTCTCTGTTGACCTGTTTTGCTGCCACCTGCTTTGTTTTGCTTTGGCAACATGGTAATTAAGGCAGCCATGCCAGTACAGCATCAGTGAGTTGAATTGGTTCTTTCTATCTGGGAATGGTGGTCCAAGGTCATTCGCGCTTTGCCCTGAAAGCGCGCCGAGGCCACGCCCCCTGCACGAGCTCCCTCTGACTGCGGCCAACAGCGGGGCGGGACCGGTGTTGAAGTGGGTTGTTCTGAAAGGCGCCTGAATGAGAAAGGTGTTGCGTAAAGTCACGGGAATGCTCGCCGGCTCCCTGGGAAACCGTGTTTCCTGTAACAGCTAATCCTCGGCGGGGCCGGGCACAGCCAGGCGCGGCTCACCCAGGCCCGGCTCACCCAGGCCCGGCTCACCCAGGCACGGCTCACCCAGGCACGGCTCACCCAGGCCCGGCTCACCCAGGCACGGCTCACCCAGGCGCGGCTCACCCAGGCACGGCTCACCCAGGCACGGCTCACCCAGGCACGGCACACCCAGGCACGGCTCACCCAGGCCCGGCTCACCCAGGCACGGCACACCCAGGCACGGCTCACCCAGGCCCGGCTCACCCAGGCACGGCTCACCCAGGCACGGCTCACCCAGGCCCGGCTCACCCAGGCCCGGCTCACCCAGGCACGGCACAGCCAGGCCCGGCTCACCCAGGCCCGGCTCACCCACAGGCACGGCTCACCCAGGCACGGCTCACCCAGGCCCGGCTCACCCAGGCCCGGCTCACCCAGGCCCGGCTCACCCAGGCACGGCTCGCCGGCGTTAATCAGCCAGAGGAGAGCGGAGCTGCAGCGGCTGCATCAAGCCGTTAAGCTCACCATGTCTCCAAACTGTTGAAGGTGTCACACTGAGAGGAACACACTGCCCTCACATACAACACCTCACACACACACCAGCACGCACACACACACACACACACACACACACACACCAGCACGCACACACACACACACACACACACACACACACACACACACACACACCACATTGCCTGTGTCGGTGTCAGTCTGGGTGTCTTGCTGACACGGTGGTGTGGCAGCTGTCTAACCGCTGGGTTCGGTTGTGTGTGTGTGTGTGTGTGTGTGTGTGTGTGTGTGTGTGTGTGTGTGTGTGTGTGTGTGTGTGTGTGTGGAGGTAGATGGGGGCGGTGCAGGTGAACTGAACGACGTGTTTCAGGCTGCACACCAACTTAGATGCTGCTTGGCCGCAGCACATAGCAAGCAGCCCGGCCCGGCCCTGGCGAGCCTCCGCCCTGGCGAGCCTCCGCCCTGGCGAGCCTCCGCCCGGCGAGCCTCCGCCCCGGCGAGCCTCCGGCCCGGCGAGCCTCCGCCCGGCGAGCCTCCGCCCGGCGAGCCTCCGGCCCGGCGAGCCTCCGCCCGGCGAGCCTCCGCCCGGCGAGCCTCCGCCCAGCGAGCCTCCGCCCGGCGAGCCTCAGCGGACTCTTTGCACTGAACCCCTCAGCATCCTCACCAAAGTCAAGGCTGAACCCATGAAATGTTTATGAACCGGTGGGCTTTAGGAGGGGATGGGGGGGATGGAGGGGATGGGGGGGGGGAAGATTGATCTGGATTGGAAGGCAAATAAGATGACCAAAGCCGAGTCAGCTGAAAAACAGGAGGGGAGGGAAGGAGAAGAAAAGGAGAGGAAAAGGAGAGGAATAGGAGAGGAAAGGAGAGGAAAAGGAGAAGAAAGGAGAGGAAAAGGAGGAAAGGAGAGGAAAGGAGAGGAAAAGGAGAGGAAAGGAGAGGAAAAGGAGAAGAAAGGAGAGGAAAAGGAGAGGAAAGGAGAGGAAAAGGATAAGAAAGGAGAGGAAAGGAGAGGAAAAGGAGAGGAAAGGAGAGGAAAAGGAGAGGAAAAGGAGAAGAAAGGAGAGGAAAAGGAGAGGAAAGGAGAGGAAAGGAGAGGAAAAGGAGAGGAAAGGAGAGGAAAGGAGAGGAAAGCAGAGGAAAAGGAGGGGAAAAGGAGAGGAAAGGAGAGGAAAGGGAGAGGAAAGGAGGGGAAAGGAGAGGAAAGCAGAGGAAAAGGAGGGGAAAAGGAGAGGAAAGGAGAGGAAAGCAGAGGAAAAGGAGGGGAAAAGGAGAGGAAAGGAGAGGAAAAGGAGAGGAAAGGAGAGGAAAAGGAGAGGAAAAGGAGAGGGAAATGAGAGGAAAAGGAGAGGAAAGGAGAGGGAAGGAGAGGAAAAGAGAGGAAAAGGAGAGGAAAGGAGAGGAAAAAGGAGAGGAAAGGAGAGGAAAAGGAGAGGAAAGGAGAGGAAAAGGAGAGGAAAGGAGAGGAAAGGAGAGGAAAAGAGAGGAAAAGGAGAGGAAAGGAGAGGGAAGCAGAGGAAAAGGAGGGGAAAAGGAGAGGAAAGGAGAGGAAAAGGAGAGGAAAAGGAGAGAGGAAAGGACGAAAAGAGAGGAAAGGAGAGGAAAGGAGAGGAAAGGAGAGGAAAAGGAGAGGAAAGGAGAGGAAAGCAGAGGAAAAGGAGGGGAAAAGGAGAGGAAAGGGAGAGGAAAAGGAGAGCAAAGGAGAGGAAAAGGAGAGGAAAGGAGGGGAAAGGAGAAGAAAGGAGAGGAAAAGGAGAGGAAAGGAGAGGAAAAGAGAGGAAAAGGAGAGGAAAGGTGACGAAAGGAGAGGAAAGGAGAAGAAAGGAGAAGAAAGGAGAGAAAGGAGAGGAAAGGAGAAGAAAGGAGAAGAAAGGAGAGGAAAGGAGAGGAAAGGAGAAGAAAGGAGAGGAAAGGAGAGGAAAGGAGAGGAAAGGAGAAGAAAGGAGAAGAAAGGAGAGGAAAGGAGAGGAAAGGAGAGGAAAAGGAGAGGAAAGGAGAGGAAAGCAGAGGAAAAGGAGAGGAAAAGGAGAGGAAAGGAGAGGAAAAGGAGAGAAAGGAGAGGAAAGAGAGGGAAAGGAGAGAAAAGGAGAGGAAAAGGAGAGGAAAAGGAGAGGAAAGGAGAGGGAAAAGGAGAGGAAAAGGAGAGGAAAGGAGAGGAAAGGAGAGGAAAAGGAGAGGAAAGGAGAGGAAAAGGAGAGGAAAGGAGAGGAAAGGAGAGGAAAGGTGAGGAAAGGAGAGGAAAAGGAGAGGAAAGGAGAGGAAAGGAGAGGAAAAGGAGAGGAAAGGAGAGGAAAGGAGAGGAAAAGGAGAGGAAAGGAGAGGAAAGGAGAGGAAAAGGAGAGGAAAAGGAGAGGAAAGGAGAGGAAAAAGGAGAGGAAAGGAGAGGAAAGGAGAGGAAAGGAGAGGAAAAAGGAGAGGAAAGGAGAGGAGAAGGTGAGGAAAGGAGAGGAAAGGAGAGGAAAAGGAGAGGAAAGGAGAGGAAAAGGAGTGGAAAGGAGAGGAAAGGAGAGGAAAAGGGTGTGGAAAGGAGTGGAAAGGAGAGGAAAAGGAGTGGAAAGGAGAGGAAAGGAGAGGAAGGAGAGGAAAAGGAGAGGAAAGGAGAGGAAAAAGGAGAGGAAAGGAGAGGAAAGGAGAGGAAAGGAGAGGAAAAGGAGAGGAAAAGGAGAGGAGAAGGAGAGGAAAGGAGAAGTGCATGGGCACAGGTCCGGCCCTGGGAGAGAAGGAGTAATGAGCACTTCCTGCACACCTGCTGAATACTGGTGCCCACAAAACGGACACAGCCGCTCCGCCAGCTGATGGATGCTGCGTTGTGCGTGTCTTCTGTGTGTTCTGGGTGTGTGTGTGTAGAAATGTGAGGTGTGTGTGTGTGTGTGTGTGTGTGTGTCTGTGTGTGTCTGTGTGTGTCTGTGTGTGTGTGTGTGTGTGTGTGTGTGTAGCGGGGGGGGGGGAGATGGGAGGGTAGGTAAATATACTTTTTATTACAAAAAATCAAAACATGTGGACACACACATGACAAATGGCTACAGGCACAGTGCAAACAAGCAACACAGTTTGTGTGTCAGAGAGGGAGATGATGGGAGAACAGAGAGGGGGGTGATGGGAGAACAGAGAAGATGATGGGAGAACAGAGAGGGGGATGACGGGGGGACAGAGAGGGGGATGATGGGAGAACAGAGGGTGATCATGGGAGAACAGAGAGGATGATGGGAGAACAGAAAGGATGATGGGAGAACAGAGAGGGGGATGATGGGAGAACAGAGAGGGGGTGATGGGAGAACAGAGAGGATGATGGGAGAACAGAGAGGATGATGGGAACAGAGAGGGGGATGATGGGAGAACAGAGAGGGGCATGATGGGAGAACAGAGAGGATGATGGGAGAACAGAGAGGGGATGATGGGAGAACACAGAGGGGGATGATGGGGAGAACAGAGAGGGCATGATGGGAGAACAGAGAGGGGATGATGGGGAGAACAGAGAGGGGGATGATGGGAGAACAGAGAGGGGCATGATGGGAGAACAGAGAGGGGCATGATGGAGAACAGAGAGGGGGATGATGGGAGAACAGAGAGGGGCATGATGGGAGAACAGAGAGGGTCATGATGGGAGAACAGAGAGGATGATGGAGAACAGAGAGAGGGATGATGGGAGAACAGAGGGGGGGATGATGGGAGAACAGAGAGGGGGATGATGGGAGAACAGAGAGGGGGATGATGGGAGAACAGAGAGGGGCATGATGGGAGAACAGAGAGGGGGATGATGGGAGAACAGAGAGGATGATGGGAGAACAGAGAGGGGCATGATGGGAGAACAGAGAGGGGCATGATGGGAGAACAGAGAGGGGCATGATGGGAGAACAGAGAGGATGATGGGAGAACAGAGAGGGGATGATGGGAGAACAGAGGGGGGATGATGGGAGAACACAGAGGGGGATGATGGGAGAACAGAGAGGATGATGGGAGAACAGAGGGTGATCATGGGAGAACAGAGAGGGGATGATGGGAGAACAGAGAGGATTGATGGGAGAACAGAGAGGGGGATGATGGGAGAACAGAGAGGATGATGGGAGAACAGAGAGGATGATGGGAGAACAGAGAGGGGGATGACGGGAGAACAGAGAGGGGATGATGGGAGAACAGAGAGGATGATGGGAGAACAGAGAGGGGGGTGATGGGAGAACAGAGAAGATGATGGGAGAACAGAGAGGGGGATGACGGGGGGACAGAGAGGGGGATGATGGGAGAACAGAGGGTGATCATGGGAGAACAGAGAGGATGATGGGAGAACAGAAAGGATGATGGGAGAACAGAGAGGGGGATGATGGGAGAACAGAGAGGGGGGTGATGGGAGAACAGAGAGGATGATGGGAGAACAGAGAGGATGATGGGAGAACAGAGAGGGGGATGATGGGAGAACAGAGAGGGGCATGATGGGAGAACAGAGAGGATGATGGGGAGAACAGAGAGGGGATGATGGGAGAACACAGAGGGGGATGATGGGAGAACAGAGAGGGGCATGATGGGAGAACAGAGAGGGGGATGATGGGAGAACAGAGAGGGGGATGATGGGAGAACAGAGAGGGGCATGATGGGAGAACAGAGAGGGGGATGATGGGAGAACAGAGAGGATGATGGGAGAACAGAGAGGGGCATGATGGGAGAACAGAGAGGGGCATGATGGGAGAACAGAGAGGGGCATGATGGGAGAACAGAGGGGGGATGATGGGAGAACAGAGAGGGGGATGATGGGAGAACAGAGAGGATGATGGGAGAACAGAGAGGATGATGGGAGAACAGAGAGGGGGATGATGGGAGAACAGAGAGGGGCATGATGGGAGAACAGAGAGGGGCATGATGGGAGAACAGAGAGGATGATGGGCGAACAGAGAGGGGGATGATGGGAGAACAGAGGGGGGATGATGGGAGAACACAGAGGGGGATGATGGGAGAACAGAGAGGATGATGGAGAACAGAAAGGATGATGGGAGAACAGAGAGGGGCATGATGGGAGAACAGAGAGGATGATGGGAGAACAGAGAGGGGGATGATGGGAGAACAGAGAGGGGCATGATGGGAGAACAGAGAGGGGGATGATGGGAGAACAGAGGGGGATCATAGGAGAACAGAGAGGATGATGGGAGAACAGAGAGGGGATGATGGGAGAACAGAGGGTGATCATGGGAGAACAGAGAGGGGATGATGGGAGAACAGAGAGGATGATGGGAGAACAGAGAGGGGGATGATGGGAGAACAGAGAGGATGATGGGAGAACAGAGAGGATGATGGGAGAACAGAGAGGGGGATGACGGGAGAACAGAGAGGGGATGATGGGAGAACAGAGAGGATGATGGGAGAACAGAGAGGGGGGTGATGGGAGAACAGAGAAGATGATGGGAGAACAGAGAGGGGGATGACGGGGGGACAGAGAGGGGGATGATGGGAGAACAGAGGGTGATCATGGGAGAACAGAGAGGATGATGGGAGAACAGAAAGATGATGGGAGAACAGAGAGGGGGATGATGGGAGAACAGAGAGGGGGGTGATGGAGAACAGAGAGGATGATGGGAGAACAGAGAGGATGATGGGAGAACAGAGAGGGGGATGATGGGAGAACAGAGAGGGGCATGATGGGAGAACAGAGAGGATGATGGAGAACAGAGAGGGGGATGATGGGAGAACACAGAGGGGGATGATGGGAGAACAGAGAGGGGCATGATGGGAGAACAGAGAGGGGGATGATGGGAGAACAGAGAGGGGGATGATGGGAGAACAGAGAGGGGCATGATGGGAGAACAGAGAGGGGGATGATGGGAGAACAGAGAGGGGGGCATGATGGGAGAACAGAGAGGGGCATGATGGGAGAACAGAGAGGATGATGGGAGAACAGAGAGGGGGATGATGGAGAACAGAGGGGGGGATGATGGGAGAACAGAGAGGGGGATGATGGAGAACAGAGAGGGGGATGATGGGAGAACAGAGAGGGGGATGATGGAGAACAGAGAGGGGCATGATGGGAGAACAGAGAGGGGGATGATGGGAGAACAGAGAGGATGATGGGAGAACAGAGAGGGCATGATGGGAGAACAGAGAGGGCATGATGGGAGAACAGAGAGGGGGCATGATGGGAGAACAGAGGGGGGATGATGGGAGAACAGAGAGGGGGATGATGGGAGAACAGAGAGGATGATGGGAGAACAGAGAGGATGATGGGAGAACAGAGAGGGGGATGATGGGAGAACAGAGAGGGGCATGATGGGGAACAGAGAGGGGCATGATGGGAGAACAGAGAGGATGATGGGAGAACAGAGAGGGGGATGATGGGAGAACAGAGGGGGGGATGATGGGGAGAACACAGAGGGGGATG
>NC_079212.1:4217415-4222415 GCF_029633865.1 Lampris incognitus | reverse complement strand
ATACACAGGACGCTTGTTGATTATGGGAGGCTTTTTCCAGTCAGCTTGTTCACACAAATATACAGAGTGTACACACACACACACACACACACACACACACACAGAACTAAAACCAAAGCAACACTGCCAGTAAGTGTGACGTCATCAGAACGACAGCCACTCGGACGCTTTGCAGCGCCGGCCTCAAACGCACGGCTCTGCTGCCGACCAAGGCACCTCTGAAAGGATTCCCGGGATTTACTCCTTTACTTTCCTCCTCTCCTCGCTGCTCTCTGTTTCCCGCTGCGTCCCACTAGCTGTTTCTCACTCCTCTTCAATCCGTTTCCCGCCTTTCCCCCCGGCACGACTCCCACCCTGTGGGAGGGTGGGTCTCAGACAGTCCCGGTGTCCTAGATTCAGCCGAGCAGGAGTTTCCTGGAGAGCACGGCGCATCCTGCCCGGCCTGTAACGCCAGCTAGGAGGAGACGCGGCACAAGATCCACACCGGCAGACACACTCACCGGGTCCCGCTCGAACACCACCCTGCAGAAACACCACCCTGCAGAAACACCACCCTGCAGAAACACCACACACACACCTGCAGAGACGGAGGCTGAGCTGTTCGGCCGCTCGGCTCTTCCGCGTGCGTGACATCACTAAAGCCATCGGCGAACAATATTCTTCTTTATCTGTGTGTAGCAGCGTGTGCGTGGATGCTGCAGCGGGCGTGTTTACAGCACACACACACACACACACACACACACACGGAAAAGACCGGAACAGAGGAGCGAGCCGGACACACACACACACACACACACATGGGCACTATTGATTTCTGACTGGGAATTACGTGGACTTACTGTAGCAAGTCCAACGGAGCGAGTGGGCAGGAAATTGTTACTACTTCTCCTCCGTCCCCGCCGAGACACCGACGCTGGGGGAGTCGGCGTCCTCTGGACTCCCCGGGCCCTGGTGCCACTCACCCACTGCCCGCCTGCCAATTAGAGCCCTGATTAAAAGCGACTAAGTGTCTCCAAACGAAGCAAGAGCTGCTGGAGGCCTAAACTGCTAAGGCCTGTCAATCACCTCGCCTGAGGAAAAGGGTGGGGGTGGTGGTGGTGGTGGTGGCCGAGGCATCACAAGGGAGGTGTCTTCTTAAACTCAGGACAAGTGGACTGCGTTCCCACTGTCGATGGGCGATCACCAACAATTTGCTTCGTTGTAATGAGGAAGTGTGAATAACTACATACAGCTACGTACAGCTGCTTCAGCGAACTAAACGCCACGTAAAGATGGAGAGTCAGGTGTCCGGGTGGCGTGGCGGTCTATTCCATTGGCTACCAACACGGGGATCGCCGGTTCGAATCCCCATGTTACCTCCGGTTTGGTCGGGCGTCCCTACAGACACACCTGGCCGTGTCTGCGGGTGGGAAGCCGGATGTGGGTATGTGTCCTGGTTGCTGCACTAGCGCCTCCTCTGGTCAGTCAGGGCGCCTGTTCAGGGGGGAGGGGGAACAGGGGGGTAGCGTGATCCTCCCACGTGCCACGCCCCCTGGTGAAACTCCTCCCTGTCAGGTGAAAGAAGCGGCTGGCGACTCCACATGTATGGGAGGAGGCATGTGGTAGTCTGCAGCCCTCCCTGGATCAGCAGAGGGGGTGGAGCAGAGACCGGGATGGCTCGGAAGAGTGGGGTAATTGGCCGGGTACAATTGGGGCGAAAGGGGGGGGGTGAAAAGACGGCGATTCACGGATTGTCCGCCAATGACATCACTGGCAAATAATTTCGGTGACGTTTCAAAATTGCACAGAGGATGGTTGAGTACTACACATGCTAATGGAGTGGTATCCCTTAGGGGTGTAAGGAAACATCGATACACTGGAGTATCACGATATTATCTTCTGTCATACTGTATCCATTCTCAAAGCCACTATATGGATATTTAACTGTTTACATGGAAAGCTTGGTGACAAACATGTTGTGTTGTGTGTAACCCCACGACCGCTAGATAACAGTGTTGTAATCTATCTTCAGCCATGTGACTCTTCCACTCCAACCCAACAACGTCAACTGAGACAGGAAGTAGCATAAGAACAAAGAACACAGGCCTATGAAACCACAATATATCACCTTTCTTACAGTATCACAATATATCACCTTTCTGACAGTATCACAATATATCACCTTTCTGACAGTATCACAATATATCACCTTTCTGACAGTATCACAATATGTCACCTTTCTGACAGTATCACAATATATCACCTTTCTGACAGTATCACAATGTATCACCTTTCTGACAGTATCACAATATATCACCTTTCTGACAGTATCACAATATATCACCTTTCTTACAGTATCACAATATATCACCTTTCTGACAGTATCACAATATATCACCTTTCTGACAGTATCACAATATATCACCTTTCTGACAGTATCACAATACATCACCTTTCTGACAGTATCACAATATATCACCTTTCTGACAGTATCACAATATATCACCTTTCTGACAGTATCACAATATATCACCTTTCTTACAGTATCACAATATATCACCTTTCTTACAGCATCACAATATATCACCTTTCTGACAGTATCACAATGTATCACCTTTCTGACAGTATCACAATATATCACCTTTCTGACAGTATCACAATATATCACCTTTCTTACAGTATCACAATATATCACCTTTCTTACAGTATCACAATATATCACCTTTCTTACAGTATCACAATATATCACCTTTCTTACAGTATCACAATATATCACCATATATTGAATCATAACCCTGTATCGTGATATGTATTATATCACCAGATTCTCACCAGTACACAACCCTGACCCTACACCATGTACTGTATGTACATCATGTACTGTGTATACACCATGTACTGTATGTACATTATGTAGTGTGTATACACCATGTACTGTATGTACATCATGTACTGTGTATAAATCATGTGCTGTATGTACATCATGTACTGTGTATACACCATGTACTGTATGTACACCATGTACTGTGTGTATACCATGTGCTGTATGTACATCATGTACTGTGTATACACCATGTGCTGTATGTACATCATGTACTGTGTGTACACCATGTACTGTATGTACATCATGTACTTGTAGCGATGCTGCTGAGAACCAGGAAGTGTGTGTCCTGGGTGCTGAGAGTGGTACAGTCTCCTCCACCGTCCCTCAGCTCTCGGCCTCTGTGTGTTTTCCCAGACTCGGTTGAGCGCCGCCTGCGAGGACAGCGCACCACACGTCGTGACCTTGACATTAAAACGTGCACATCTGTAAGAGCGGATCTGTCACGTCACGTCACCGCAGGCCGACAAGAGCGACCGCATAGTGACGGAGGAGGAGGAGGAGGAGGAGGAGGAGGAGGGTGGCGGAGGAGGCATGGCGGGGATAGAAGTAAGAGATAAACAAGGTGCTTCTTCCTGGACACGTGCCCTCTCTTCCCTGTTAGAGCCTCTCTTTCCCCACCTCTGTGTGTGTGTGTGTGTGTGTGTGTGTGTGTGTGTCACCACCATAAGTCACACAAACCCAGAGGTGATGGGCTCAACAGCAAAAGCCCTCAATCCCAGATAAACCACCCCCGGTGCACATCAACAGCTAAAATATGATGGGATTCGGGGGGCCATAAATCTTGTTTTAGCGGGACGAGGAGAAAGGGGAGGCCCGGTCTCTCCTGCATCGTTACGGCGGCGTCCCTGCGGCCCGCTCCACCTCCATTTAAGCTAAATGTCAACTTTGCGGCACTTTTGTCTTTCGGGTGCCGGTGGTTTGCCATTTGTTTCAAGACGAGCGGAGGAAAAAACTAAGAAAATAAGTCAAGAGGCAGAAAAGTACTGAGGCTGCTGTCAGCGGCTTCTGCAGGGCGAGGAGGGCACGGCGGCCTGTCCCGCTGCCGGGAAAAAGGAGAAGAAATCGAGACGGGAGCGGCCCGGGAGATGGAATGGATTCCCGATGCGGCCGGGTCTCTAAGTGCAGAGCCAATGGAATGAGTGATGAGGACAGCCGTTTGTAAATACGGCGTGCCGTACCTGGGCTGAAAGAATAATCTCACATCCAACTCGGTTTCTAATATACTCTTATTTATACATTAATCATCATTAGCAGAAGTAATGGTGTTCTTTCAGTTTAATTAAATTAGAATACCCCCCCCCCCACGCCAAATGACTGTACAGTATGCCACTAAAGGTGCTCCATCAATTACATCCAGATGGTTGTGGATGAAGAAATAACCGGTGTACCAGTGCAAGTGGCCGGTAGGACGAAGGGGAGCACGCTGACATCTTATCCACATCATCACACCGTGCAATCACTTTACAACGCCAGCCATCCATCCATCCATCCATCCATCCATCCATCCATCCATCCATCCATCCATCCATCCATCCTTCCATCCATCCATCCATCCATCCATCCATCCATCCTTCCATCCATCCATCCATCCATCCATCCATCCATCCTTCCATCCATCCATCCATCCATCCAGCCAGCCATCCATCCAGCCAGCCATCCATCCATCCATCCAACCATCCAACCATCCTTCCATCCATCCATCCATCCTTCCATCCATCCATCCATCCATCCGTCCTTCCATCCATCCAGCCATCCAGCCAGCCAGCCATCCATCCATCCATCCATCCTTCCATCCATCCATCCATCCATCCATCCAGCCAGCCATCCATCCAGACAGCCATCCATCCATCCATCCATCCATCCATCCATCCATCCAACCATCCATCCAGCCAGCCATCCAACCAGCCATCCATCCATCCAACCATCCTTCCATCCATCCATCCATCCATCCATCCAACCATCCTTCCATCCATCCATCCTTCCATCCATCCATCCATCCATCCATCCAACCATCCATCCAGCCAGCCATCCATCCATCCAACCATCCTTCCATCCATCCATCCATCCAACCATCCAACCATCCTTCCATCCATCCATCCATCCTTCCATCCATCCATCCATCCATCCATCCATCCAT